>NC_056731.1:891634049-891669049 GCF_019279795.1 Protopterus annectens
ACAGGTCAAAAGCAGCTTATCACCAAAATAGAGAAACATAAGGAGCTCCTTCTCCTACAAGGTTTTGGCCAGCAATGGCAACATCTTGCTTGACCCTACAGGTGCATAATAAAATCCATATGGTGGCACCTTCCATGGAAGCTGGTGATATCCACTATAAAACAAAGAACCTACTGTGCAGCTGTCAGCTAATGATGCATCAGAATGTAGCCATTAAGTCCAGTGGCAGATGCAGATCAAACATGAGGAGTCAATCTGGAATGTGATATCTTGGTTCACTCAACAAGGAAACAGCAATCCAAACTCAAGTCTTTAGCACATCCTCATACATAGCAGTAAACTTATATACATGCACAAACACATAACTAACTGCAGAGAATGTATAACAAAGGTTAGAGACAAACTTCATAAAAGACAGGCCTTTAATCAAGTCAACATACATTGTTACATTTCTTAATGGATGCACTAGAAAGCTACCATTACTCACTCTCCATAATGCCTCCTGCCCAAATTCCTTTGGCTTCGTATTAGAACACTACCCCACCAGCATTTCTGCTCAGAAATGGGAGTGGCAAAAGTGATGGCAAGGACATGTGATGTGGCATGTTAATCATGCATGACCGACAAGCCATGCAAATTTGTGAGTGTCATCATGAATATTCATTCTGAATATTCAAATTGGTAGTTGGGGGAGTCTGGTGGTAAGGAAAAAAACAAGGAGATGTTAAGGGCGTTGGTTAACGTTTTTCTTCTTTAAAGGACTGAGCTCTTTCTTTCTTCCCTTCACAGCAACGCCTGGGTCTAGAGTAGAAACTGTCTGTGTTGGGTAGGGAGAGAGGGAGCTGCCAAATGTGGCCAGGAATACATTGTTGAGTAGAAGCTTTTGCAGGGGGGCCAGCCCACCTGCACCCCCCCATGTGCCGCTACTTAAATATACCATCTCCAAGATCGCACCACTTTGAGGAAAAATGGTAAACTACGTTTTGATGCAGTGGCAGTGCGCACATTCAAGAATTTTGAATGAAGATGAACACACGGGTGTGCAAGGAGGCTGGCCCCACTGCAAAAGCTTCTACTGAACAGTGTGTTCCTGGCCACATTTGGCAGCTCCCTCCCTACCTAACACACCTAGTTTATACTCTAACAGTACATCCCACAGGCTCACCACTAGATGGCAGCATACCCCCACTCATAAATCTCTAGAATCTCATACACACATACATATATAAATACACACTTTCTGCTCTTCTCCCTTCTGCCCTATGTGAATACATCTCCCATCTGAATTTACTCCTCCAACCTGCAGTTTGCCTTCCTTAGTTTTTTTTGTGTGTTTTCTTGTACTCTACAGCTTTGAAACCCAGCCTTAACTACAACTTTTTCTTTAAAATTACCTGGACTTGCCAGTGGCTCTGACCAGTCCAAGTGGCAGTTCTCACTGATTGTTTTTTGCCAAATTCCTATTCCTGTGCATTCCTCCCTCTCAGCTTAGCTGAACATTTAGTTAAAAAACATATTGCCTCAGACTGCAAATCCTATTACACTAAACTACAAAATAACCACAGCTCTAACCCCAAGAAATTTTGGAGTAGTATCACTAGACTCCTTACCCCTGGCAGAAAGACAACCCATGTCCTGATCCTAACGCTCCAGACCATACCATAGCCACCAACTTTAGCTCATTCTTCATTGATTCAATAGCTAGGTTAACCACATCCTTCCCTTCAAACTCTTCAACCCCATCTACATCCCACTCCTCTAACTCCTTTCCCTCTGCCAGTGCCACTACCCATGCCCCTCTTTACTCTCTAAAACCATGCTCAAATGCCCCTGACAACTTACCTTCCAACTTTCTCAAGTCAGCTGCTGAGGGTATAGCCCTTCCAATCTGTATACTAATTAACCGCTCTAGCCAAGAACCCTATGTACCCCCCTCCTCTGGAAAAAAAGCCTTCATCATCCCTTTACATAAAGGAGGCAACAACATTGACATCTCTAACTTTTGCCCAATAGCCATACTTCCCTTATTTCTAAAATACTTGAAAAGTGCATTCATCTACAACTCTTACCCTACCTTTTAGACAATCACCTCTTTACCCCCACACAACATGGTTTTAGACCCAACCATAGTCACACCACTGCCCTATCATTCCTAGACAGCATTAATCACACCTGTGACTCAGGAAACACTGTCTTCCCTTTTCTTAAACTTATGGTACAGCGGTAGTGTTGTTGCCTCACAGCAAGAGGTTCTCCTGTTCGATTCTCAGCTGGAGTGCCTTCTGTGTGGAGTCTGCATGTCCTCCCCGTGGTTGAGTGGCCTCCGAAAGACACCTTCGCTGAAGGTTGGGCATCGGGCTGGCAACTCGGAACCATAAAAATCTACTGCCAATCATTAGCAGACCGGAGTTCTGCTGTGGCGACCCCTAACCGGGAAAAGCCGAAAAGACAAACAACATGCAAGGCTTTCGACACCATATCCCATACCTTCTACTGTCGAAGCTCTCTCACATCAGTATTTCCTCCACAACTCTCAATTGGTTTTCTAGTTACCTCTCAAATAGGCAACACGCCATTAAAAGGAATCTACTCACTCTACCAAGACACCCCCCACCAGCATCTCCCAAGGCTCCATACTTGGCCCTTTACTCTTCAATATCTTCATAAATGACTTCCATCTTTGCATCCCAAATGCTGAACTCATCCAATATGCTGACGACTCTATCATCTGCTCTTCCAAATCTCTTCCCGCACTCTTACAAGAAACTCAAGCCGCCTTTAACAACACTGATGATTGAATGCTAAACAATCACCTAGCTCTCAATGCAATCAAAACCAAAATCATGCTACTCACCCCAACTAAAAACACCAAAATAGACAAAAACTTCTTCTCTATAATAAGCCGTAATAAGACTCAGACTGAAATAGTCCCCCATACCAAGCTTCTAGGAGTCCTTATTGACGAACAACTAAAGTCTGACATTCACCTTCAGACTAACATTAAGAAAACTCACCAGAAACTCAGCATGCTTTACCGCCACAATCACTATTGAACCTCCTCTACAAAACTTACCCTCTTTACCACTTACCTCCTCCTCTCTATCTTGTACGGAGCTCCTATCCTTACCAACCTAAATGCCACCCTCATATCTAAACTGTCATCCTCCCACAATAAAACCTCAAAGTTTTCTACAAGTGCAAAATCTTCCTCTCACCACTGTTACTCCTTACACTCCCTAAACTGGCTAGAGCTTCCCAACTTCCTCTCTTACATTCAACTCTCTACTATCCATAAACTCATCTTCAAACCTTCTCAATGACCATCTCTCTCCTCCACCCTTACCATGCACATTCCAGACCGATAACTCGGGTCTAACAATCAGAACCTACTTGAAGTGTACAAGCCACTGCGCATTCCAAGCCAATCTCTCCTATCTTTTTCCCCTTGCACAGAAATGGAACTGTCTTCCTCCTCATATTCAAACTGCCCAGAACCTCTCAACTTTTAAGACCTTACTCCACTCTTACTTCTCTTCTAAATGGGAGTGTTCCTATTCCTACCCCTCCTAACTTATATTCTTTACTTGCTTTTCCAAAGCAACATGCCAACACTACAGGCTATATCCCACACAATAATCCAATTGCTTAACAGACCATAAACCTACAACCATGACATGCCACACAGTCCTATTTTCTGTCTAGTATAATTGTCTGCGATAACGTTTGCTGATTATCTGTACATTTACCCCGTATTAATATTGCTCTGATCTATGATGCTATGATATCTGTATGTTTGCAATTAACTCCTGCAGATCTATAATTCTATTACTTCTGTATGTTTTTAATGACTTCTGCAGATTATTTTCATAATTATCCTGTACTAACCTTGACATTATTTATGCGGCTATTATTTCTGTAAATTTCTGTTTTTAATAATTTCTGCTGATTATTTTCATAATTACCCTGTATTAACCTTATGTGATTTATGCTGCTATTAGTTGATGTGATTTATGCTATCATTTCTGTAAATATGTACTTGGAGCTTGACATGATTTTATGCTACTATCATTTCTGTGTATATGTACTTAGAGCTTTTCTCCCCGGGCCTCCGCTGAAAAAGGGCTCATTCTGGCCCAATGAACTTTCCCAGTCAAACTACAAACAAATAAATAACAACTCAATGTTTTGAATATTCATAGGGCGGATGCAGATCTTCAGTTTATTCACACATACAGGAACAACTGGCATCATGCACAGGGTGTTGAGTGGGGTTTGGGTGGTCCTTGCTACTGTGCATCTGGTGGGGTAGTGTTCTAATACAAAACCATTTATTAGATTACTTTGAAATATCAAAACAGTTTTTAAAAATCTGTGCATTATGCCATGCCTCTCTTTCTATTTCAAGCTTGGCAGTCATCCTGCTGTATTAGTCTTGTGAATCACAGCCAGAAAGAGAAGCTGAAGTGCAGACAGCAATAACCCTTTTCAAACAGAAGTTCCCATCCAGCAGTATCTACTGAACATGCAAACTGTTAAAGAAAACAAGTAGTATTAACATGTCATTAATTAAACATAAAAATGACCACTTTCAAAACACCTAGATAATAATGAACATTGCTTAAAATAATTTGCATGTTATGCTTTGTAAAAGTAAAAAAAAGTAAACAGGTTTAGTGTGCCTCAATCTACCACACAAGTCTGAAAATGTTATTCTACATTAAAACAGCTTTAATGACTGTGCCACGTAGAGACATTTGCAATGACAGAAAAGGAAACAGATTGCTCAATGTCACCTCCAGTACCCTATGATAAAGTCTGAAATCAAGGCCAAATCAAAGAAGCAGGAAGGAAATTATCTATAATAGTTGGCAATCAGAATCAGTCTCAAGGTTCTCCTTTTACGTGTTTATAAGGTGCTAAACCACTGATTAATACAGATGTCTAGTGTGATGGCATGCACATAACCACCAAGTTTGTTGACACACGACTTCAGAACTTTGGAAAAAAGCACAAAATAATAATAGTAATAATAATAATAGTAGCAATAATAATAAAAATCATAATAAAAATCAATGATTTACCTTGCTTTTCCCAAGTTGCCATTCCTTTTTTGACTTATCGTATTCACGTAGAAGAGCACAGCATCTTCCTTTCATGTCGTCAGGAGGGGTAAGGTTTTTCATCAGCATGTAATACCTGAAGAGAAAGGAAATAATTAAAACTACCAGGTGCATCTTTGTTATTTTCAGGAAATGGACAAATGCATATTTCCTGTCTAAAGTAACCAAAACTGGCAATTTACTGACTTTCAATGAGATGACCGACACTAGGGCACATATCAGTGTTAGTCTCCTAGTCTCTGTTGCTGTAATTAGGTTACTGTGAATGCCACTTTGTCCTTAAAGTTCTCCAAGTCCAGTAGCCAGAAATGTAGACAATAGGCCCAGTGAGCCATTTCTTGCTCATTTCTTTTTTCTTTAATATCTACTATTTTACAATACAATCAGAATGAAAAGCAAAATAAAACAACCAGTGGGAAACTGTGGTCCTCAGAAACTTGTTACATCCAGGTATATAGTCATCCCTTGCACAAATCTGAAATCTAAAATTGTCACAAGGCAAATTGACAAGACAGTTCCTAAGAATAGCTTAAGTTTGAGGCAGTTAGCCGCCAGCACCCACAATTTTATAAAAGTTACATGGACAAAATTTTCAAAAAAAAAGGTGAATCAAGTTATTATAAGAACAATATGACAAATGCAGGTGAGGCATGCAGCCCAGCACAAGCTTACAATGCCCAGTATTGTTGTTAGAGGGTGTTAATTCCTTCACTGAAGCTAACATTACTGAATTAGTCTAAGATATTTTTTATTTGTGGGTTGCTAAATATAAACGAAGTATAATTAGAAAATGTCGATGCATTCTTTTAACTTGCTAAAACATACAAATTATCTACTTATCTATGTTTATATGTCACCTGTGACATACAATAACCCCCTCAACACTAGCATGCTCTTGCCCTTATAGACTCCTACCTAACTCTAAAAACACTGTTCCCAACTACACTAGTCTAATGTCCACAAAACTACCTGTATACTACACCCCAAACAAACCAAATACCTCATCCATCACCTTAGCTCTATCCTTCTCTCTGGGGACATCCACCAAAACCCAGGTCCCTCTACCACACTGAATCCACCCCCACCCCCAAGCAACAGGCAAACCCCTCCACTTCTCAGCTCTAAATGCTCAGAGCCTATGTAACAAAATTCCAAACCTTCATGCCTGGCTTCTACATAACCAGCCCAATATTCTCTCCATCTCAGAAACTTGGCTTAAGCCCCACATATAAGATTCTGAAATAACTCCTCCCAGCTACCACATTTTAAGGAATGACAGAACACAGAAAAGGGGGTGGTGTAGCACTCCTTTACTCGGCATCCCTATTAGTCACCCCCTATACCAGACCCTTTCCCAAATTTAGCAAGGCAGAAATAATACCAGCCCTACTCCACCTTAACAAGCATAAACTCATATTTGTTCTCTCCCTCTATATTCCCCCTGGAGACAATATCTCATCCTTTGAAGATATTCTCTGCTGGGTCTCTACCAACATTACTCATGAAACCATAATCCTGGGGACATAAACTGGGCCACAATCCAATCTCCCACCAACTCACTCAATATTAACTTGTATAACTTTACACAACTAATCAATTCCTCTACCAGGCCTTCCAAGAACTCCATTACTGGAAGTACAATAGATTGGATTCTAGTACCCCATCCTCACTATATCTCTGATAGTGGTATTCTTCCAGACCCACTAGCTGACCACTTCCCCTCTTTTGCCCATCGTCTCCTCTCTTCCATACAACTAACTCACATTTCCACTTGTTGCCTAAAGAACTTCAATTCTGAAATCTTCTCAAATGCACTAAAAAGCACAAACTGGAACCCATTAAAGGCTCTTCCCCTAGATAATGTTCTCTCCTACTTTAACTCTACTTTCACAAACCTGCTCAACTCCTTTGCCCCTCTAAAAACAAAATGCATAAAAAGTAACCCTGTACCCTGGTTAACCAAAAACACCTTAGCTATTATGCGACTCTGTGACAAAGCCTGGGCACATTGCCATAAAAATAAAACCATTATCGCCCTAAAGAAATACATAACACTACGAAACAAAGTAAAAAAAAAAAAGTATTACCTCAGACCGCAAAGCCTATTTCTCCACTCTCCAAATCAACCACACCACCAGTCCCAAACTATTTTGGAAAGGAATCTCACCTCTCCTCAACCCAGATGCCTCGACATGGACTTAGCTACCCAATTTAACTCTTTCTTCATAGAGTCCATTAGCAAGTTAACATCATCCTTCATTAAAATCTATGGGTCTGACATGGCCGGATTTGTGACTGAGGTCACAGACATTCAAGCGATAGCGACTGAATATCCTCCTTTGTTGAGTAACTTTGTGGTGCTACTGGATGCTGTGTAGTGTCTTTCATCAAGCTGAGTTCTTTCAGTCGGGCAGTTTTAGACAGATGTCGGTGAGTGATTATCCTAGGCCTTCCTCCACTTGTTGCCTGGTCAGATGCCTTCAAGCCGTAGGTCATTTGGGCAATTGATCTGTCTGATGATAACTACTTGTAGGGAGACTATGACCTCTTCTGACTCTATTAACTACCTTTCCCCTCCCCAGTCTAGATGAGAATCCCTTCATGATAAGGCCTCCCTATTCTTCTTATTCTTATTGGATTGCCACCCCTTTGGACTGAGGGGGTAATTTTGGCATGGAAGGGTATGACTATGGATAACTTCTTCTGCCACCAGGGCTAGTGAAGGTTTTCCCAGTTATCAGGAAGGTTTTGTTTATCACTTTTGGATGGCTGTGTGCAGGCATTTAACTGTGCTTCTGTGAGATCACCCTGTGACTGCTTCAACTTGCAGTCTGTGTCAGATTTCTGTGTTGAATGCCCAGTTATGCCAGCCTGAGTGCTTGTACTTCTGGAAAAGTACCACTGTGAACTTTTTTGACCAGGACCTGGCCAAGAGTGACCCTGTGGGTGGCCCTCGCTCCAACCCTTTTGCCCAGGCTTGTGATGCGTGGTTAACATTTAAGCTGAGAGTTTTTCAATGATACCCCAGGGGTATCAGATGTATCAAAGGCGCCAGTGAGATGTGAGTTTTAACATGGAACCTGCCTCATTGCTCTAAAGGCTTTGGTGTGCCAGATGAAAAAAGTCAACCAAGTTTAAGTGATCTGAGATACGACAAAGCCAAACTGGGATCCTCATCAGTGGCTCAAAAATTCCCTATGTCTTTGGCTATGGGTCATTTTGAGATCCTCTCCATGGTCTGCCAAATAAGACTTGTCAAGCTAATGGGCGGTAATTTCAGGGATTAGGATTCTAGCCATCTTTTGAAGTGGGGCTACGGATTGCATAAGGCTTCACAAGCCGTATGCGGGAGGTAGACAAAGCTTATGAAAGTGCAGCTGTCTAGTGGTTACCACTCGTCTGAGTAAGAGTATCACACAGCCGGGGACACCATCAGGTCCCATGGATGCTGTGTTTAATGTTTCAGAGAGGAAAGCTGTGGGATTTGGGAGGGAATGGCCGGGGGCTGCACCTAGAGGAGTATGTGTTTTTGCTTTTGGAGTTGTTGCACTGCTCCTCATGCTGAGATTGTTACTTTCTGTAGGATCAGTAATCTTCACATCATTTTTAGAGAGAGTTTCTGTAATATCTGGGAACAGCTCCCCTGTTCGCTCTAGCATAAGAAGGCCTCTTGCCATTGTTTGAAACAGTCTTCTCTCTATTTCTTGCTTTGGATGATTTTGATGGGCTTTTAGTTTTACTTAGTTGATCACTTAGGGTTTTACCTTCTGTCTTTTTATTCTATCTTATTTTTTTCCTTTCCTTTTGTTTTAGTACTTTTTTTGTAGCTTTTGTTTTTTCTCAAGAGTGAGCGCTTGCTTTCTATTTCAAGAGTTTGTTTTGGAGTTTTGATTGGATGTTGTTTTGTCCTTGAGGTGCTTCAGCTTTGTTCCAGAGGACGCTGCTCACGGAAATTACCTTTTTTTTGGTTGGGATTTTGGGGGCCTTTAAAGGGTGACCACACTACAGGTTAGAGTAGAAAAATGAAGGTTTCAGTTCTTTACTGTGGTCTTTTTGGCCGGGTGGGGGTGGTTTGAGGGACCTCCCAAGAAGGTTGGTTTTATTGTGTCGATTGGAGAAGTGTATTCAGAGCTTCTCTTGATGTTGAACTCATTGCTGAGGATGATTACGTGATTGAACAGTGATCTGATCTCACCAGTGAGGGGTATACCTCGTGTCCCACATTGTGCCCCCATTTTGAGTCCTTGAATGGAACTTTTGGGCCTGTTTTTCCTTGTGGGATGGTAGTAGTCCCATCCTATATTTTTTGAGTGAGATACATTATGGGAATTTTTGTTTTGGGTGATACTGGGTTTGAGTCTAGTTTTCAGTAATTGTGGAGGTGAGGTTCATGATGATGTGAGAATTGTACATGTGAGGGCACATGGAGACAGTGAAACAGCATTGTGCCCTAGAGTTTCCTGAGGTGGATGCACTCCGATGCATCATGCTGCAGGAGCCACACCTGTTTATTGTCCGGCGGTGTCTTTTGATGAATAGCCAGTTGGTCCGGTTTTCTCTTGGTATTGGTGAGCCCTTTGAGCTTGGAAAGAGGTAAATTTTACCTCAGATGCATTGCTTTTGGGGCAGCTGAATGGATAGGGCCGGGGTGTTCTCAGGATGTTCTTGGGACTGAGACTCTCACTGCTGAGAGGTTTGATTCAGACATTTTTGATTCTGGCATTGATAGCATGAGAAGGCATTTTTTTAGATTTTTTAGGATTTAGTTGTGCAGTTTGAATTATTTTTTTTAATTTTTGGGAGGGCAACAAAGGCTAGGTGTTAGTTTAGCCTTCAAAAAGGGGCTATGGGTCCAGCAGAGCCCACTTCAGCAGCTGGCTTCGGGTGCATATGTCATCAGACAGACAAGCATTCCTTTTCCCACACTCACATTATCCAGCCAGAGTTTACATTGGCAGTTAAATCATGATCATCTTGGCTCTGTATTTGAGCACTACAGTGATGGTGTTATCTCTGTATTGTGGCATCATTCATCTCTGCTCTTGTGAAGGTATCAAGGTGCTCCCTCAATGTCTCTTTCATCATCAAGGAAGGTCGATCTCATTCATATTCTCTTTCCAGCGTGACAAATGTATAGCTCCTCGGTTGACTTAGACCTGAGAGGATGACTTCAGTGCTATGTATTAACCTTCTAGCGAGAGAGCTTTGCTTCCCCTTTATGGTCCTACTCAGTCTAGCTGTGGGCCACTGTGTGTGACCCTTCTCTGGTGTTGTGACTAGTGGTGGACGCCATGTGTCTTCCCTTTGGGTGTGTTGTGTGTTCAGTGTGTCTGGCATTGTGTTTGGCTGAGGTGTTGTGTTCTGAGGGGGTGGTTGTTTGGGTGGTGTTGCAGGTGTTGTCTGCTTTGTGTGTGCTGTTTTGGGTAGGTAGATTTGGGTGTCTGCTTTGTGTGTTGATGTGTTGTAGTATTTTTTGAGGTTGATTTGTGACTATATTGTGACTTGTGTATGTTGTGTGGTAACTTCTCCTTCCTCCTGACATGTCTTGTCAGTCCCCTATTCTCTGGAGCCCCTCCCATAGTTGCCTATGCTGAGAGAGCATCTGCATGTATTTGTGTTTGTGGGGGAGTCTCGTTGTGTGTTTGTGTGAGGCAATTGTAACATTGGCAATTATTAGTGGGCTGACCAACTGAGCAGCACAGAGGCCACTCACAAGAAGAGCAGGAGACATGACAGAGGAGACTAGACAAAAAACTTAAAAGAAGAATCGGGGAGTGACAGTAGAGAAAATGGGCCTTTTGGGGTTTTATTGTGCTAATCTGGATCAAGGTAATAAGTACTGTATAAGCAAGTGCTAGGTTTAACAGAAGTAGTTTCTACTTGAGAAAAGTCTAGTTGGAGAGAGTAAAAGTTGCAGAATAGGGAAAGTAGAGAAAAGCTTTAAGGTTAGAGATGCTTAAGGTAAGATTGAAAAGATGCTGCTCTGCAGAGTGCTAGAATTGAATGCACTAGATAGTGAGTTTTACCTGTTTAAAAAAGTTAAGAGTAAAAGTTAAGGTTTAAAAAAGTTTACAATTAGAAGAGAGCAAAGGTTTTTACACTTTTTGGTTTTATGAAATTATTGTACTTGTGGTAAAAAAAAAAATAGAAATAAAAAAAATTTAAATAAGGGAAGGTGTTCTGAAGGATGGGACATAAGTTTATAAAAGCCATAAAGTAGAGATGAGAGAGAATGAGATATCAGATTAGATTAACATATGAAGGGCAACTAGGAAAGACAGTGGTATTTAACAAGACAACAAGGGTGGGAAGGGAAGGGAGGGTTTTTGAAGTTTTTATATGCTGCTAAAATGAGAATGCAAGCAAAAACAAAGGTAAAGAAAACAAACTACAGTATTCAAAATATAGAAGGAATAACAAAAAAAAAAAAAATAAAAACAAACCAACTTCTTTTCACAGCAAAGTGTAGCAGAGTCTGGATGAGCCTTTCTGGTAAAGAAACCAACACCTCTACAACCCCTCCTCAGAATGCACCCATCCCTTCCTCCCCTAGCATCCCTTGCCCCAACCTCCACCTTTCTCTATCAATCCCATCTCTATATCCACCATAAAGAAATTCTTCTAAAATTAAAACCTGGTTCTAATGCCCCTGATGAAATTCCCTCCTACTTCCTAAAAGTAGCCGCAGAAGCCATTACTCTCCCTATCAGCATACTAATAATCAGTCTATCTCAGAAAGCCAGGTCCCCCAGCTCTGGAAGAAAGCCTTTATCCTCTCCATAAAGGTGGCAATAATAATGACATCCCAAAATTTTGCCCTATCGCCATCCTATCCCCTATTTCTAAGCTACTTGAAAATTGTGTACACCAACAACTCTTACCCTACTTCATCAATAATCAGCTTCTTACCCCCACACAACATGGCTTTAGACTAGGTCATAACACCTCCACTGCCCTCTTCTCCTTCCTAGAAACAATCAACAAAGCCCGCAACTCCGGCCACTTCATATCCACTTTTTTCCTTGACCTCTCTAAGGCATTTGACACTATTTCCCACAATCTCCTTCTTACCAAACTTTCTAAACGTAACCTATTCCCTTCCTCTACCCAGTGGCTCTCAAGCTATCTCACAAACAGGCAACAAGTAGTTAAATGGAAAAAACTACCTCACCCTTCCTTAATACATCCGCAGGCATCCCCCAAGGTTCCATTCTAGGCCCCCTATTATTCAACATATTCATAAATGATTTCTTCCAAGCCACTCTAAACTCCAGTCTCATTCAATATGCCAATGATTCTACTATAATCTGCTCCTCCTCTTCCATCACAACTCTTAATAATCTAACACAAGCCGACTTCTCTTCCACCGAACAATGGATGCACTAAAACCTCTTCCCTAGACAAATAATCCTTCATAATTACCTGCAAAAATAATACCCCCCTAGAACTAGTCTCTGACACAAAATTACTAGGAATTATCATCGACGAGCAACTAAAACTTAACAAGCATCTACAAGGAAATATAAAAAAATATATAAAAAAATTAGGTAGGCTTTCCCGCCACAGTCGCTTTATCTCTCCCACCACCAGGATTACATTGGCTAATACATACCTCATCCCATCCCTTTTATATGGTGCGTCTATCCTAACCAGCCTATAATCTTCCCTCAAAACAAAACTCTCATCTTGTTATAACAGAATATCCAAATTTGCAGCAGGTCGTAGAGCCTCTTCCCACCACTGTAATTCTCTTCACCAACTAAGCTGGCTAGAATTGCCAAACTTCCTCATATACCCAGCTCATCCAAGCACACAAACTCATTCATAACCCATCTCTCTGCCCCTCCCTAGCAAATACCTTTGAAATGTATAAGCCAGATAGACTCCTAAGACCCAATTCCCAAAACCTAATCAAAGTGCATAAACCAACACGTCCTGCTGGGAATCCACTTGATGTCCTTCTCTCTTGCATGCCTCTGGAACTCTCTCCCTTCACCCATCCGCACCACCAGCAGACTCTCCTTGTTTAAAACCTCACTGCACTCACACCTTGCTTCACAATGGAAATGCTCTTGCTCTCACCCAACCTAATTCTGACCACCCAACCTAATTCTGACCACACTGTCGTCCTAACTTTCCAAACTTACTTGTTGCCTGTCACTACCTCCTAAAATTCTTCATCCCTTGGGATGTATTCGACCAACTAAAAAAATTACCTCATTGTAATTGCCTAACAAAAAAAAAAAAAAAAAAAATTTTTACTACTTATTAAATTAATCAGATACAATTTTGCTAATGAAAATCTCATTTTTATTTCTGTATTATGTAACATTTATTTGAATTGTGTGACATGGATTTGTACTATCCGAAATATGCATTAAACATTTAATTGAAATGTATATTATGGATTTGTGCTTTTTCTGTACTATGTATATGTATTTCTCCGGAGCTTTTCTCCCCAGGACTCCATTGAAAACAGGATCCTTGTAGCCCAATGGACTATCCTGGAAAACAAACTAAAAATAAAATAAATAATAAAATAAATAAATAATATGTACACAAGCAGTTCTGTTATTAATGAGAAAAGAAGGCTTTATATGGATAAGACTGCAGAGGGAAACTAGTTTCCTGCCTTATGAAAATAAGAGGTCTTTCTAAAATGCCTTCAGTATTGTTACCTCTTGTAAAAATCCTGAAATGGCCTCCTGACTGGAAAACCAGCCCGTCGTATTCTTACAGTCTCCAGCATCCCGGAATACCTTAACTGGTTGAGTACTATGTTCTGGTCAAACTGGTCTGGCATCTGAAAATAAAATGAACCCAATGACTTAATACAGTAGATAAAAATACAACATTATGACTAAAAAAGATTTGTCCTAAAAAGAGAGAGGGAGAACAGCTAGCATTTAACATAGTTTTAAAACACTCATTTTATTCAGTGCTATACTTGACATTTGATGGAAACAAGAATAAATGATGCAACCAAACTAGTAATCACAACTAAATAACTAATTACACTCTCGGGTCTACAATGAGTTATATGACATCTGATCTGTTAGACTTCCAAGATGGATGTACACTGAGGAACAGCTTAACTTAATTTCCGACAGACAGGGGCTAGTAACTTTGACAGATTTAGTGAATTCAGATACTAGCTTTTAGAGAATGGGCTTACTGTACATCAGCACCCTGACTGGAGAATGGGTGTTCTCCAGCAAGGGATTAATGTACAAGTAATGCCTGCTGAAAAACATGTCTGCCACTTCACGGCAGCATATTAAGCTGCCATGGAGCTCGGGCTGAGGAAGCGGAATGGCTGCCATTATTTTACGCTCGCTCAGCAGTACTTCTGCTGTTTAATGAGATTAAAATATATTAAAAAAGAAAGAAGAAAAACAAAACTGTGCATGTGTTTGTGTGTGAGTGTATGCATGCATGTGAGTGAATGCAAGAACAATCGAGCAGTTATTTTACACTCGCTAAGCAGCACTTTTACTGTTTAGAGAGTATAAAATCTAAATATAAAAGAAAAAAGCATGTGTATGTGTGTTTCTGTCTGTGTGTGTGAGTGAGAGTATGAAGAGTGAGAGTGACCTAACACTGGGCAGCAGCAGCCTTCAAGAGGGTTACATTTAAGTTCCTCTCTTCGCTCCGACAAATGAACAAAATGTAAACTAAAGGGGAAGCAAAGGCTCAAAATAGAAGCATTTTCCTGTTTAAAAAAAAAATATCACAAAATGGCAGCAATAGGGTTTGTGACAGCATGCATTTTCTGAAGGGCAAGGGTGTGAGGGGCGGTGTCTATGTGACAGAGGGAGAGACAGTGCTGGTAGCAGCACATAACAGTTTTGCCTACCTCTCCACCTTTTATCTCAAGAAATGTGGATAAAGCCTGAAATAAATGGGGAACAAAGGTTCCAAAATAGGAACAGATTTTAAATAAATAAAAAAAATAAAAAAAAAGGTAAGTTAAATAACAGCATTTGTGTTAACATGAATTTTCTGAGGGAAATAAAGTCTGAAAGGCAAATGTATGTCATTATTTAGTCACTTCCAAATGACTGGCAAAAACATTTTTAGCAGTAAGGGACCAAAAAATAGAGCAAATATCTAGATATTTTTAAAAATGATACATTTTGGATGTAAAATGCTTCCTCTTAACACCATTTACGTATACTACAGGAACTTAGAAACATTAGTCAGAAAACTATTTTACATCCAATATATATAAAAATATAATAATAGAAGAAATATAAGTAAGTAAAACATAACAGTTTTACAGAGACCCCATTCTCTAAGTGCAATAATGCCCTACAGGGTGTGTATTAATGTGTAATTAATGCCCCTCCAGGGATGTAGAGGCCCTCCGCCTGCGGTGTCAGGCCTCACAACACCCCTGGGCAGGCATTAATTGCACCTTAACTTACACCCTGTCGGGCATTATTGCTTGCATAAGTATACTGTCTGGATGCCAGCAAATAAGAAACTTATAGAGCTGATATACTTCTTGCTCTTCTGACAGAGAGCCTGAAAGAAAATCAGCTAGAAAAAGGGAAGAGAAATCAGTGACTGAAGGATGGGCTGGCACAATGGTTAAGCTACTAACCTCAGAAATACGTTGTACAGGGTTTGATTCTGATAACTGATTATTGGCTGGGCATGTAATAATCTACAAATTGATAGCTTACTAGTTAAATATGAACCTATGACTGGGAAGAATCCTGCGCAGTTCAGCGAAAGCAGTTCAAGCTCCAGCTTTGGTACAGAACATGGCTTCCAGTAAACTAGAGGAAAAAATAAATCAAGTGCACTCAGACCTGGTTAAAATAAAACAATGAAGGAATATATCATCTTAAATAAAGAAAAGTTGGAAAAAAAATGGAAAAACATTTAAAAAGTTATTCAGATGAACTGATAAAACTGCAAAAATCAGAAGCTAAAATGAAGAAAAGGCTTGCTGAGAACGAGAGTGCTCAAGGAGAGAGGTTTAAAAACAGGTAAATTTAGAGGATAAAGCAAGCAGGTAAAACATAACATTTTCTGCTGTCACAGAGGAACTGGAAGGAACAGACTGCATTCATTTTATGAAATCACAAATGAGCAACTGGACTGACATTCCACAGCAGGATTTGTTAATCAAAAGAGCACACTGTGTGTATCCTCAAAACATGGCCATGAGGAAGCATGCAAGACCTGTATTAGTAAAGATGCAATCATACCAGCAGAAAGAGTTGATAAAATTGTGGCAGAAGGGCAAAGAATTAAAAATTAGAGACAACAGAGTGTTTGTGGAAAATGACTAATAATTGTACACCTGGCAAAAAAGAAGCAAATTTATCCCAATCCCAGCAATCAGGGAATGTCGAGATCAGGGAATGAGATTCAAGCAGTTGTATTTTTCCCGGACAATCAAAGTCATTTATTGATGCAGAAAAGGCCAAGGAGGAAATACAAAAGTTTGTCCAGCAAATGTGACCCAACAAACAGAAGTGGACTCTGCTTCCCCTTCTTCTGATAATAAAGCTCACAGAGAGACTTTGCCAGTGAAATCTTTTCCAGTGTTGCAAAGGAAAATGCATGAGACACAAAAAAGTACAGGAGTTAACTAGAAGAATCAGGAATTCCTTGGACTCATACTGGAGTCTGGGGTTGGCAGATGGAGATGAACAGGAAGAAGACCTGCAACACTGAAATTAGTGAATAAACAAATGTTATGTACTTTCCATAACAATAGATCCATGTTGTCTTATTTTTGTCTGGTTCAAAATATGACTCCTCCTCAAACCACAATTCCCCCTCTCCTGCTTGATTACCTCAGATCAAGTTTGCTAACTGACCAAAAGATGTCACACTATGTAGAAAGGACAAGGAGGAAAACACAACACTGTGTAGTGTTAAGAGGTACAAAGGGATCAGACAGGGTCTAAAGGAGGTGTGGCCAAACCCTAAAAGTAAACAATCACAATTTGGTAGGGGGAAGGAGTGAGGGGAGTTGAACCAGATGAAAAGAGGACAACACGGCTCTATAGTTATGTCAAGTACATAACTTTCGTATCCGATGCTGTCTTTTTTTTGTCTGATTCAACATGTGAGACAGAATCTCAAGCTACCTGACAGGGACCTGGGTGGTCTCAAGGAAGTATATTCCTGAGTATGGCAGAGCCAAGAATGTGCAAATTCTGGAATGCACATCTAACTTGTAGTGAAATACAAAGGTGTGACTTAAGGATCAAGTTTCTACAGTGGATGTCACTGATGGGCACTCTTTTTGCAAATGCTGTTAAAGTTGCCATTGCTCTGGTATAGTGCACCTTGGGCTTTAATTATAAAGACATGCTTACCTTGTGAATCATAGGCAAATGACATGCAGTCTTCTAACCATTTTGAGAGAGTTACCTCATATACTGGTTGTCATAGCTTCTTCTTGGGAGAAGAGTATAAACAGTTCACCTAATTTTCTGATATTCATAATACACTGAAGATAGAACCTGAATTTTCCATGAACATCTAAGGTGTGTAATGTATGTTCTCCTTTACTGGTAAAATTTGGGAAGCAAACATGTTCTCCTTTATTGGTAAAATTTGGGAAGCAAACGGGTAAATCAATCTGTTGGTTTAAGTTAGATTCTGAAGCTACTTTAGGAAGAAAGGAAGGGTTTTGTTCTCAACACTCTGTCTTTATGAAAGGAAGGGGAAGAAGATTTGCAAAAGAGGACTTGTAGATCCGACACCCATTTTGCGGCTGTATTGGCAACTAGAAAAATTGTCTTCTAAGTAAGAAAAGTACAGTTGTGTACACTTGCCATAAATGCAGATGTTCAAGTATATTCACTACTGCAGTCCTGACTTGTGGGATTTCCTGCTGTGAAAATGCTTGGCTGGCCCGACTACCAGAGAAAACTCTTTCCTCTCCCAGGCTGGCGGGCACCCTGACCAAAGTCAATACATTCGGGTATAAAGAGAGCCAGCCTGCATCATGACATCATTATTTTCTTGTCCTCTACCAGGAGGAACCCTAAGTTAACAGGAGGGAACAAAGGAAGAGGACTCTAACAGCAGGGTAGCCAAGGGTGGTGACCCTTGGCTGAATTAGTTGGTTATTAGTAGGCTATGGGTGCAGGAGGGAGGGAAAGAACCCTGCAGCAGAGAATACACTCAAACGTCTACATTTATGATTAGTGTACACAACTCTACTGTGTTCTTAGTGTTTCACTGTTGCAGTCTCGACTTGTGGGAAGATTCCCAAAGCTGAATTGTGAGAGGAAGGAGATTATGGAGAGGAGATGATGCCCTACAGGATGGCAGTGGCAAATTCTTCTCTAGACTTAGAAAAGGTACCTTAGTGCTTTGTGAAAGTATATACAGATGACTAGGTGGCTGCTTCCAAGATGTCCTTAGTAGGACCCCTTTAGAAAGGCTGTGGAGGTAGCTATGGCCCTACAGGAGCATGACCTAATCGTTTCTGGGGCTTTTTTGACGTGATGGCTGTAACAGAAAGAAATGCAGTGGGAGATCCATTTAGAGACAGCCTGTTTAGAAGCTAGAAGCCTCAGAGCCAGGGGCAAAGGTAATAAACAGCTGGTCAGACTTTCTCAAGGCTTTTGTTCTGTCCAGATAAAAGTGGAGCTGCCTGTTCACATCCAAGGAATGAAGTATTGTTTCCCCCTTGTTCTGAGGATTAGGGAAGAATATGGGTAGATGAATGGCTTGGTTTAGAGAAGTATCAGTGACCACCTTGGGCATGAAAGAATGATTAGTTCTGAGGGAAACCTGTCTTATTGGAAGATAACAAATGGTTCCACTGCCATGAGGGCCCGTAATTCAGATACCTTCCTGGCTGAGGTGATAGACAGCAGCAGGGCTGTTTTCCACATAAGGAACTTGAGAGGAGCATTAGTTGCAGGTTCAAAAGGGAGCAAAGTTAGTTTTTCTAGGACAAAATTAAGGTCCCATGTTGGACTGAGTTTCCTCCTGGGGGGGGGGGGGGGGTCTAATGTGAATGACTCCCCTAAGAAATTGTCTTAACTGAGTATGGGAAAAAACTGGAGTAAGAATGTGGGCTGAAATGGCAGATGCATGAATTTTAATGGAGGAATAAGAAAGGCCATTATCCACTATACAGGCCAGGTATTCTAGGATGGTAGTAATGTGTGCTGAATTGGAATCGAGGTGTTGCATCTGGCACCAATTAGAGAATCTTTTCCATGTGGCTGAGAATGACTTTCTAGTGCAAGGTCTTCTGGACTCCACCAATGTCCTGCACCTGCTTACTTACAGTAATGTTGCAGTTGGGTGCTGCAAAATTATCCAAGGTGAAAGGCTGAGAGTCTGCAGGTTGGTGTGCACAATCCATCCCTTGTTTAGGGTGAGAAGGTCTACCCTCAGAGGTAATAGCCATGGGATCTGATTGGTGAGCTCGAGGAGGAGATAATACACCAGTGTTGTCTTTGGCAGTCTGGTGCTACCAGTATTGCCACTGGACCCTCTTCCCTTATCTTTAGAAATACTTGAGGCAGAAGGGGTAAGGGGGAATGCATAAATGAAGAGATGAGTCCATGGGAAGGAGATGTGTTTTCCAGGCAGATTTCTGTTTGATCCTGGCGCAAAATTTTTTCAGGTGAGCGTTGTCCTTGCTGGCAAACAGGTCTACCTGTAGGACTCCCCTTCTCTGAGTTATGCTGAGAAAACTTCCCCAAAGCAGATGCCATTCATGGGGGTCCATCAAGTTTCTGCTGAGGTGACCTGCTAAAGCATTTTGAACTCCAGGAAGGTATTGTGCCATGAGGTGCAAGCCCAGAGAGTGTGCAGTTTTCCAAACTTGCACTGCTAGTTAGCACAGGGGATAAGAGTGTGTGCCTCCCTGCCTGTTTATGTACCACATGAATTGTCTGTTTTTACCAAGAGGACCTCTGGTTCCTATTTTTCTTTGAAGGATATCAGGCCTTTTTGCACTGCCATAAGTTCCTTCTAACTGATGTCTGTCCTTGAACTGGACCTTCCACTTCCCTTGTGATTGGAGGTGTTGAAAGTGAGCCCCCAGGCTGTCTCTGAGGCATCCATGGTGAGGGTTTGGCCCTGTGGAGTGAAACTGAAGGGAAGGTCATGATTTTGGGGTACAAGCCTGTACCCACCATGCAAACTCCAGTTTTAGACAAGGGATCAGCTGTTTCTCTGTCTCTACAGACTGAGAGCTCTGGCAGCATACATTTTTGAGGTACCACTGAAGCTTCCTCATGTGCAGCCTGGCCAGGGGAACCATGAGGACACATGAAGTAATTTATCCCAGTGCTTGAAGAAACTCTCTGGCTGAGATGTTATTTCTCTGCTGGATTTTTTTGGAAGTAATTTTGCCAGAAAGGATGCTTTGTCTGGAGGGGAGGAAGGCCTTTTATAGTGAAGAGTTCAGGAGTGCCCCCAGAAAAAACTATCCTTTTGGTTGGGGCAGTGTTGGATTTCTGGAGAATTACTGTGAATCCCAGGGAGGACAAGGTGTCTTTGGTGAATTTTGTGCTTGAGGAGTTTTGATAGGTCTGTGGCCTGTATCAGGCAGTCATCCAGGTAGGGGCATATTTGGTCCCCCCCTGTCTTGCAAAAAGTAATTGCAGGTGCTAGACACTTAGTGAAAACCCTTGGAGAGGTGGATAAGCCAAAGGGCAGAGTTGAAAACTGATAGTGACTGGAGCCTGTCCTGTAGCGAAGACAGTGTTTGTCAGACTTTTGAATTGGAATATGCAGATAGCATCTTTTAGGTCTAGTGAGACCATGATGGCCTGAGGAGTTTTCATGGGTAATGGTTTTTGAACAGTTAACATTCTGAACTTTGGAACAATGAGAAACTGGTTAAGGTTGGACATGTCCAAGATTGGGTGCCAAGAGGCTTCCTTCCTGGGAATCAAAAATACCTTGAAGTAGAAACCTTTTCCTGATCTTCTGGAACCTGTTCCATTATTCCCCAAAAGCTCAAGATCTGAATTAGGGCCACCGCCTCTGACCTTTGATTTTGTGGAAATCTTGACAGCTTGAGTATTTTAAAGGCTCTTTTGAAGGGGAGTTTGTAACCATTTGAAAAAAATGTCTAGAACTCACTTGTCTGAAGTAATATGGATCCAGCATTTTTGAAGAGTGACAGCCTTCCTCCTAGTCTTGGGGTGGGGGGTGAGGGGGGTGCAGGGTGGATGAGTCATAGATGCTCTCTGACAGGGCCTTGGGACATAGACCTTCCTTGCCTGGTGGCCTCTGATGTCCACTGGCTGCTTCTTTGCAGCTGTTGCTGCTGTCTATGGGTCCTTTCCTGGTGTGGTTTTCTCTGTGGTCCTCTGACTATTGTATGTGCTCTATCAATCTTCAGGATGCCTACTATCATATGATGCAGAGTCAATCCAGGAGATTCCTCCATTTCTGGCTGAGAGACAATCATTGTCAGTTCAGAGAGCTGCCAGTCGGTCTCACAACAGCCCCCTCGGTGTTCACCAAGGTAATGACTGCCATGACAGCCTACTTCAGGCTACAGGGGATCCAAGTATTCCTGTACCTAGACAATTAGCTTCTAACTGCTACCTCCAGGGATCTACTTCTGACACATTAGTCATTCCTGATACAACTGACAACTCATCTTGTACTTCTATAAAAAACAACAAGAGCAAGCTATCTCCTACTCAGTCCACATAATTTATATGTTGTCTCACAGACATTGTGCATCAGATAGCAAAACTTCCCTCAACAAGTGTCAAATTAATCAGCCCTATAGCTCCCCAGGTGAAAAAACATCTCAGACACCAGGCTCAACTCATCTCGTGCCTTCTAGGTCTAATGGCTACCTCAATAGTGATGGTGCCTTTACCCAGGTATCACATGACAGTTCTACAGTGGATACTACTGGTACAGTGGTTACAAAAACTACATTCCCTTCACTACAGAACATGACTCATGCAGATCGGCAGTAACTCAGGACATATACTCCCTTCCTTCGATACCCAATGCCACAGTGACTATGGATGCTTCCTTTCTCGGGTGAGGGAGGGGGCACTTCGAAGGGAAAATGCTCCTATCAGGAGAGTTAAACCTCATTAGTTAAAGATGTACATTACTTTGTGTATTTGTTTTACATTTCTGGGGGTGTTAACTAACCTGCCAAACATTAGTGGTGCTTCTAACACAAAATCTGGAAATAGACATTTAAAAAAGCTGTTAAATATAACTGGTGGGAATAATAATACCTTCTTATCATAACTACAACATCTATATTACTATGGAATGTTAACGGCCTCAGGTATGGACAAAAAGGAAAGAATATTGCATTATATTAAGAAATGCAGACTGCAAAGAACAATGCTACAGGAGACACACTTGGAAAGAAATGAGCATGTGAATTTGATACATTAAGAAATTCAGGAGGGATAGTTCAGCATAATAATCAGGAGAAAAGGGGAGTACTTGTATTAAATTACCAGAGGAGATGCAACAGTGATAAAAGAGGAAAAGAAAGACAATAATGGCAGATTTGTTGTAGTAAGGAGCTACAGGCAAGGGAAGAGGATTAACTGCTATTACGGACCTTAAGAAAATTATAGGGGAAGCTAGTAGGGAAGAAAGTGATGAAGATCTGTACAGTTTTGTTTGACAAATGTTTTAAAAGGAGGGGAAGCACCAGCATCCTAGAAGGCTGTGATGTCTGTAATACCTATAGATGGTAAAGAACCATCAAACCCATATAAAAAAAACACCAAGCATGTGTTAAAACACACCAGACAGCAAAGCTGGCGAAAAAGATGCCATCGATCTTGTATTAAATAGTTTATAAACATTGAATAACACTGGCGCTTCAGCACAGCCTTCCTGGAGTTACAAAATATGCCGCACCATGCATCCATATATACATAGTCACTTAAATACAATTAATTAAACAATCATCTAATTAGTTTACCATCAATTAAACTAATCATATATACATTTTAAAGAAACACTCTCCAGTTACATTCACTATTGAGACCTGCTGGAGATCGTGTATTCAATTTTAAAATATGTAAAGTTTCTTTGTACAATAATATTTTTTTCATTAATACTTCATCTGTTTCTGAAATACGTTCCAAAATACAAACTTTTAACAGTGAAAAATCACTACTATGACAAGTAAAAAAATGTAAAGCTATAGGGCTCATAGCATTATTATTTTTTATGTCTCTAATATTTTCTTGCAACCGTAGCTTGAATATTCTTTTAGTCTCCCCTATATAAAACAAATTACAGGGGCAAAACAGAGCATATACCACTGATTTAGTTATACACGAAAAAGCAGAAGTGGAACAAAATTTTACACCATTTATTTTTTTCAAAACATTTGGTAATGTTGTGGCAAACCGAACACCTTCCACAAGGGAAGTTGCCACATTCACCAACCTGTAGGTTTAATTTTTCACCAGGTGAAAAGTACAGTTTTGTACCTACCATAAATGTAGATGTTCGAAGATCCACATTGCTGCAGTCCTTACACTTGGGTAGTCCGCTGTCCTCGGTCGGCCCGAATATCAAAGTATAAGGCTGACGTCGGTCAAGGCGCATTAGACTGACATCAGGACGTCAGGGTACAAATGCGCATGACCGATGTCATATCCTCAGTCTTTTCTTGCCCCAGATGTCAGAAGACCCTAAAAAGAAACGTCAAAACCAAAAGACAGCAAACAACCAACCAACCACCCTTGCACTAACAATATGTACAATATACACAATATACACAATATTTACAACCCAACCCACACAACCGCCTCTAACTACAGAGGGGAAGGAGGGAGGGTAAATTGGACTGCAGCAATGTGGATCTTCGAACATCTACATTTATGGTAGGTACAAAACTGTACTATGTTCTTCATCTCACATTGCTGCAGTCCTTACACTTGGGTAGAATCCCAAAGCAGAGGTAAGGGAGGATGGCCAAACTATAAGGAAGCAGGAGCTGCCAAAATGCCCTGCAAAACAGCAGTGGCAAAACCAGCCCTGGATTTAGAGTAAAGTGGTAGGTGATAATGCCTAGAGAAAGTATGCACTGAACTCCAAGTAGCTGCCTCCAAAATATCCTTAGTTGCCACCCCCCCAAAAAGCTGTCGAAGTGGCAGTAGCCCTAGTGGAATGAGGCCTAATCCCAGCTGGAAACTCCTTGCCATGATGGGAATAACAGAAAGCAATGCAAAACCCAATCCACTTAGAAATAGTTTGTTTTGACACAGGCTTGCCCTGAGAACTCAAAGCAAAAGAAACAAATAACTGCTGAGACTGCCTGAACCCTTTAGTTCTGTCCAAATAATATCGCAACTGCCTGTGTACATCTAAAGTGTGCAAAATCTTTTCCCCTTTATTTTGGGGATTTGCATAAAAGTAGGCAAATGAATAGTTTGGTTTAAAGCCACACTAGAAACCACTTTAGGCATAAAGGAAGGATTAGTACGTAAAGATACCCTATCCTTATGGAAAATTAAGAAAGGCTCAACCGCCATAAGGGCCTGCAACTCAGAAACCCTTCTTGCAGAGGTAATAGCCAACAAAAAAGCAGTCTTCCATGATAAAAACTTTAATTCAGTAGTAGCTGCAGGCTCAAAAGGTTGTAGAGTGAGTTTCTCCAACACAAAATTGAGATCCCAAGCAGGAGTAGGAGCTCTTCGTGGGGGTCTTATATTCTTTGCCCCTCTAAGAAATTGTTTGAACAAAGGATGAGAAAACAATGGTGGGTCACAATCATAGTGAGCCGAAATTGCTGCAGCATGAACCTTAATAGAAGAGAAGGACAAACCTTTGTCTAGTAACTCAGTAAGATATTGAAGAGCCACACTTAAATTAGGCTCAGAAACATCAAAATCCTTTGCTGCACTCCAAAATAAAAATCTCTTCCATTTATCTGCGTACACTTTCCTTGTACTAGGCCTTCTAGCTTCCAAAATAACATTCAAAACTTGCTGTGGAAGTGGAGGCCCACTATGGTTCAAAACAGAATATGCCAGGCTGTTAGGTGCAGAGAGTGAAGCTTGACATTGAGCAAATGACTGTCCTCCTGAGACAACAGGTGTGGAATCGAAGGCAAAGGCCATGGAGGCTTCCGCACCAGGCTTCTCAGTAATGGGTACCAATGCTGTCGAGGCCAATCTGGAGCTATCAAAATCATCCTTGGCTTGTCTTGTCTGGCCTTTAGTAGTACCTTTGGGAGGAGAGGCAGAGGCGGAAAGGCATACACATGAAGATTGCTCCAATTGAAAGAAAGAGCATCCACTTTCCAAGCTGTGGGATGAAACCTTTTGTGCAAAACTTTGGCAGCTGGTGGTTTAGTGGAGAAGCGAACAGATCTATGTCTGGAGTTCCCCATGACACTGTCAATTTCTGAAATACATGAGGATCCAATTTCCACTCGTGGGGATCCATAATTTGTCTGCTCAACACATCTGCTAAGGAGTTCTGTGCTCCTGGCAGAAACCTTGCCTGAAGATTTAGCTGTAAACTGAGAGCAGTCTCCCACAAAATCATTGCTTGCCTGCATAGAGGATAAGAATGTGTTCCGCCTTGCTTGTTGATGTACCACATGACAGTTGTGTTGTCTGTTAGAATCAACACCTGCCCTGGAAGAAGTAAATCCTTGAAAGCTATTAATGCAAACTGGACTGCTAACATCTCTTTCAAGTTGATATGTAGATGTTGTAGTCTGGCAGGCCACTTGTCTTGTATCCACTTTCCATTCAGATGAGCTCCCCAAGCTTTGTCTGAGGCATCTGTCGTTAGAATCTGACTCGCCTCTGGCCGGGTCACAGAGAGTCCCTTGTTTAGGTGACATTCCTGAGCCCACCACAACAATTCCTTTTGAATGCAAGGTATTATTTGAATGACAGTGTCCAAATCCTGGCAGTGCTGTGTCCATACATTTTTGAGATACCATTGTAGCTTCCTCATATGCAGTTTGGCATTGGAAAGCACCAGAATATAAGATGCCATGAACCCCAAGGCTTGAAGGACTGTCCTTGCAGTCAGCCTGGACTGATGAGACAACTGATGAAAGTAAAGGGAAAGATTCTTTTGTTTGTCCGGGGTCAAAAAGGCCATCTGGGATGCTGTATTCAGTCTCACACCCAGAAAGCACATGTCCTGAGAGGGTACTAGACTGGACTTTATTTCATTCACAGAATACCCCAGGCATCTTAGCACTGCTATCACATAATCCAAATGATGAAGAAGCTCGTCCCTTCCTTGAGCCAGAATCAGGCAATCGTCCAAATAAGGATAGATCTGTATTCCTTTTAACCTGAGGAAAGCTATCACTGGAGCCAGAACTTTCGTGAACACTCTGGGTGCAGTAGATAAGCCAAAGGGCAATGCAGAGAACTGATAATGAGAAGTCCCAGCTCGAAAACGCAGATACTTCCTGCAACTCAGTCTGATAGGAACATGAAGATAAGCCTCCTTGAGATCCAAAGTTACCATCCAATGATCTTTGCCCAGCAGAGGTAAAAGCTGCTGTAACGTCAACATTTTGAACTTGGGAATGTCCAGATAAGTGTTGAGGATAGATAAGTCCAAAATTGGTCTCCACGTGTTCCCTTTCTTTGGTACTAGGAACAGGCGAGAATAAAATCCTAGGCCCACTTCTGGCATAGGGACAGGCTGAATGGCCCCTATTTGGAGTAACAGAGAAATTTGCTTGTGAGCCTCTATTCTTTGTTGAGGAGGAACGTCTGGCATGCCTTTGAAAGGAGGCAAGGTATGGAAATAAAACCTGTAACCGTGGTGTATGATATCCAATACCCATCTGTCTTGGGTAATCAAACTCCAATTTTCTTTGAAAAGTGCCAACCTTCCTCCCAAAGGTGCTGCCAGACGAGAAGGCTCTGGCAGCTGAAAAGGTAGGTCATTGGGTCTGTTTACGAAAGCACTGACCCCTGCCCTCACCCGAAGACTGTGCAGGAGAACTCCCTGTTCTAGGCCTGAAAGACCCCTGAGCTCTGCCCCTACCACGTCTAGATCTACCCCTAGACTGGGAATCATAAGAAGGATACGTCCACCCCTTAGTAGGCCAATTTCTACTAAACTTTGGAGGCTGGACCTGCAAAAAATCTTTAACAGTCTGCATAGACTTAGCCTTGTCTTCCATTTTCTTTAAAACTGCCTCAACAGGAGAACCAAACAACACATCAGATTGTAAAGGAGCATCTAAAATCCTTGTTTTAACATGGTCAGATAAATTCTGATCCCTCAGCCAGGCGTGCCTGCGAAGAACTGACCCAGTGGCAGCCACCCTAGATGAGGCCTGTACAGCATCAAAACCACATTGCAGAGAATGCTTACCCACCTGTTCAGAAACATGTACTAAATCTTGTAACTCTTTACAATCAATACCTTCCGCCAAAGCATCAACCTTAGACTTCAATTGTGAAAGGAGATAATTTTGGTATTTCAACATGTGGAACTGGCAATTTAAAGCCCTCATAGCTAGAGTGGAAGAAGTATAAACTTTCTTTCCCCATCTATCCAAAGCCCTGGCCTCTTTATCTGTAGGAACCGGATTCTTGACAACAGAAGCCTTAACACCCTTAGGCCCCTGACTAAGAGTTTCTGGGTCTGCCCTAGGACTCTTAAAAAGATACTTATGAGCTTCAGGCACCCTGTAATACCTATCCGGTTTAACAGGAGCAGGAGGCAAAGAATCAGGATTAAGAGAAGCTTCTGCAAACACATCTTCCACAACAACCAGAACAGGAGGTATAGCCAAAGGCCTATGCTGGGGTAAAAACAAAAATTCCCTAAGCCTTTTCCTGGAATCAGAGAAGTCCTGACCTTCCCACTTAAAATGCTCCCTCATGGAATGAAGAGTCTCTGAAAAAGAAAAATCCTCAGGAGGAGAAGCAGAAGGAGTAGAATCATCCACATCAGAGTCAGAATAAGGAGAATACTCCTGCAAGTCTTCAGCCGAAGACTCTGAAACATCCGAAGCCTGCTCAAAACTCCCTAGCTCAGGCTCCACCCTAGGTCTCTTATCAGGAGGGGGCAAAGAACCCCTAATCAAAGTAATTAAATCTTCTGCCATTTTAAGCATATGCTTCTTGGGCACAGTTCCTGAAGAACTAGGGGTGACACCAACCGAAGCTAAACCTGGCCTGCCTCTGGGAGAAGCCTTGGAAACAGAAGGAGAGGGCCTAACCACCCTAGGAAGGGAGGGAGTATAGTAACCTGAGAAGCCCCTTCAGCCTGACCTGCCTCCTGAGAGGCCACATCCTGCAATAACAAAGTCTCTCCCTGGGATCCCAAAGAAACCTCCGTGGAACCACCGGCTCCACCGACACCTCTAAAGAACCGGCGTCCGCACGGACGGTTCTTCGAGCCTAGGCTTAACTGCTTTGTCCTTGCGCTTCTTGAAGAAGCAGGCCGGAGCATCCGACGGCATTTTATAATTGCACCGCTTCAAGACTAACCTGGCACAATCTAACCTTCTCTTTATAGTGCGCTTATTGAATCTAGCACAAGAGCGACACCCAACAACGTCGTGCTCAGGCCCTAAACAAGGAATACACAAAGTATGATAGTCTCTATGCGGTATCTGTTTCCCACAAGAAATACAATTATTCACTTTTTCTGACATCCGGTAAACCACTGAGGCAAGAAAAAACTAAAATATTCCCCAACGGGGTACTTAGCCAACTTTGACTCGGTCTGAAACTCCGAAATCGAAAAATTTCAGAACGCCAACCGGCACTTGCAATGCTGCTTCTGCATCGGACCATGCGGCAAAAAAGACTGAGGATATGGCGTCGGTCATGCGCATTTGTACCCTGACGTCCTGATGTCAGTCTAATGCGCCTTGACCGACGTCAGCCTTATACTTTGATATTCGGGCCGACCGAGGACAGCGGACTACCCAAGTGTAAGGACTGCAGCAATGTGAGATGAAGAACATCAAATCCATTGTGTACCACCATGTCTTTAATATTTCTACTTCTTTTAAAAGAGATATCTACAGTTCTACAAAGATTTTTTACCCCTTCCATAGAGCCAATAATATCTAATGACATGAATAATTTTCTCAATTAGAATATTATATACAGCAACAAAATAAACTTTTCTACACTCCTGCACAGTATTACATTTTCTATTATTATTTATCTTATTTACTAAAGGCCAATTATGAAGTAAGCTGGTATCTTTTATTTTATGAAGGGCATCTAAAATAACATTTTCATCATACCCAGTTTCATATAGGCCCATTTCAACTGTAAACCATGATTATAAAATGTTTGTCTATAATAGTTAAAAGAATGGCAAATGTGTTGTCAAAATTGTCAGCTATAGATCAATGGTTTTATGAAAGGGAGGCAAATATTTGACAATAATAACAGAACAATGATGATACAGAGGAAAGCAGTGTGCAAGAAAATACTGACTTTGTTGGTGGGTCTTGATGCAGAGACACGGTAAGCTTGGATTACATGAGAAGGGCTATGGAAGCATTTGCACTTCCTGATACAATAAGGTATGAGGATATATGAGGTATCAGAGGAAAAATTAAAGTGGGAGGGTTTCTTTCTGACAACTTGTATCTGAAGAGAGGAACCAGGCAGGGGTGTCCTCTTTTCCTTTGTTACTTACTTTATATTTAGAGTATTGTCAAAGAAAATAAAGGACTCCGAAATTCAAGGATATAATTGGCATGGTAATTAAAAGTTGGCTTTATTTGCACATTATATTATTTTGTACCTAATAAAACCATAAAAGGACATCTCAGTGTTGTGGAACATCTTGAGGCAGTGTCAGGTCTTTTCAGTATATAAATTTAGTGAAGATTAATCATGGGCTATAGCTGTAAACTATGCACCAACACGTGAATTGGTCCAGCATACCCATATTTATGGGGAGACAATAAAATTAAGTATTTAGGAGTATGGATTACAAAGAATTCTGTTATGGTAGTTTAGGATACATGGGGAGAGACTAAACAAAAGATGATACAAAAACTTGGCAACTAGAAGATCTTGATCATGGATATGAATAGCAAGATGCAAGCAGTAAAAATGTTCTTAGGCCCTTTAGGTTCATATACAGGTCAGGCATATTTTTGTCAGTCACAGGAGAAGCTGTGAACAGTAATTAACAAACAGTTGAAGGACTTTATCTGGGAGTGGAGAAGGGCAGTGGTTAAGTGGGATAAGCTGATCCTTCCAACAGAACAAGTTGAATTAAGATAACCTGATTTGAAATGATACCTTAGAGCTACACGACTAAGGCTCATGTACATAACGCAAGAAGAAAGCTAAAATTCAAAATGGAAGGTGTTGATGATGATGATGATGAAGTAGGGGAAAATTCAAGAAAATGAGAGATTGGGATTTTAGATGCAGATCCTTAAGGATTATAACAGCCACACAGATTATTCCATTTATAAAACAGCAGAAAGTATTCTAAGCACTACACCAACACAAGAATGGAGAAAGTTGATTCTGTCGAAAGAGAGGACTGCAATGAGGATTATGGAAAATAAGCAAGAGGAAACTGGAATTTACTAGAGAAAACTGGCAAAGGAACCAAAGTATTGGGAGCAAATAACTAGACAGGGAAAGGTAAACAAAGTGGAAGAAGCCAACAATACATTTGGACTGCAGGCTGGAGACTGCATTGCCTATCAGAGATTGATATGTGAGTATAAGCAAAAAGAAAGGGACAGGGGAATCCTAAGTGAAAGACCTGGTCTGGTAGAATTTTTAATTGAATCTAGAACAGAAGTTGCATAAAATACTACATAGAATCAATCAGATGTGGTTAGAAAAGACTGGGAAGAGAAACCGGATAAGCAATTCACTATGAAACAATGGGAGCACATATGTATGGTGGGGTGAGGCTGGAAAGAACAGGAAGAGGTTTCAGGTCATGGCTGACAGTCATAAGGCACGGCTTAAGAAGAGAAACATAAGGGGAGGGAAGAACGTTACTAATACTGTAAGTGTGTGCACCCGAAATGGGCTTGTCTCGCTGTGCTCCAACGTATCTCACATCTACATTAATGTCTGACTGGCCTTTGAAACACAGCAGGTGTATTTACCCAAAAACAATGAAAACTAATGAAACAAAGTAGAATAGCCTACAGCAGTATACTCTGTACAGTGAAAGACACCAGTTAGATAACTTCTTGTCATTAAAGAAGATATATCTCATGAATAATGTAATCTTAAAGAAAATTAAAAAATGATCAATTACCTCAGTTTTTAATACACAGTATTTAAATGCTGTACTAAATAATGTTTGCAGTTTTTAGAGTTTACTATATATTTAAGACAGACCAGATTGCTAGCAGTTTTCTTGCATCTCACATTGTCTAAAAAAATTAATAGTTTAATATTTCAGTTAAGTGAGTTTTTGTTTTGTTCACTCATGCACTCTCTGATTTCTGCTTATTGCAATTCAGAGGCATGGGGAGTGAGCCTATCCTGGCCTTGGGAATGACCTGATACAAGAAATTATGAAATACAATTACAGATCTTGAAAAGCAGAAATCCTCATATCGATATTTTAGAAAGCAAAGGTGTTGTCATTATATATCACGAACCACTTTCCTGTCCGACTCGATCTAGTAACTTCCTTACATGTTCACAAATTCATAAGCTCACACATTCCAGTGATCAGATAATGAGGTTAACTAGAAGCACTGACTCCTTTTTATTATAAACATACTTTTTAAAACAATTTAAACTCAGAAATAATTTTTATTACACTTACCAATTTGTTCCAAAACCTGGAAGTGCACGGAGTTATAGAATAGTTTCTCTTAATTGTTTGATTAAATGTTAATGTTATCATTGCAGTACGGTATATAATTCTCTAGTAAGCGCACAACATTTCTAAACCCATCGCAACAGTTAGTGTTGTTGCCTCAAAGCAAGAGGTTTTCCAGTTTGATTCTCGGCTGGGGTAACTTCTGAGAGTCTGCATGTCCTCCCTGCATTTGTGTGGGTTTCCACTGGGTGCTCCAGTTTCCTCCCACTTTCCAAAGACATGCGTCTGGAGCGTTTCTCCCTGGGCCTCAACTGGAAATGGGCTTTGTCCCAGTCAGACTTTCCCAGTAAACAAATGTTAAAGAAATAAATTGCTGTCTGTAATAATTCTGATTTAAAATACCTTAAAAACCAAACAAAGTCTTACCCTTATAAGTTAAGTAAAACTATATATGCCAAGTTTTTTTAGTCTTTCTTCATCTGGTGTACTAGTTAGAAATTAAATCATCTTTGTACTCTTCTTTGTACACACAAACACATGTATCAGAGTACAGGTTTAAAAGGTAGAATTATATTCTTCATAGGTTCATAGGTTGGTACTAGGCTATCAGCCCTAGGGCCTATACAAGCCTAGCCATAACAATTCCCTGGCTATTTATTCCCACACTATTTACTTCCCTGGACCCCTGTCTAGCAGGGTGACTGACATGATCCCCGGGGAGAATTTCCTTTCTCCCATCCAATTGTCAAGGTTCCTTTTGAAGAGGACCAAAGAGGCACTCTGCTTGACATGTATGGGCAATCTATTCCAGAGTCTGGGGAGTCTCTAGGTCAGGAACCTATCCCTCCAGCATGTTTTGTTTATTGTGATGACAAGGTTTAGATCCCTGGAGCATGTGGCTCTGAGGGATTGGGATTTCTTTAAATGTAACATGTCCAACAGCTGTGGGTTTGACATGGCCTTGTATGTTAAGCAAAGATCGCCTCTGAGTAGACGATATGCGACAGAGTATAGCTGGAGTTTTTTAAGGCGGTCAGCGTAGGGCATCTGCTTTAGGCCTGTGATTCTTTTAGTGAGGTATTTCTGTGGCCTTTCCAGTTGTTGCAGATGTCTTGAGAGGTACATACCAAATGGGGCATTGTATTCTATAATGGGTCTAATGAGGGATGAGTACAGTGGGACAATGACTTCCTTTTTTCTGGATGAAAAGCCCTTAGTGATGAGGTGTGCCACATAGAAGGATTTCCTGACTGTTGTGGTGATGTGGTTATCGAAGGTGAGACCACTGTCCACCTGTGTCCCTAGGTCTCTTATTCTAAGAATAGTCTAGTAGGTTTAAGTATATAGCTTTATTAGAAGTTTAGGATATCTCATGGCCATAGTTTTAAAGAGAAGGCCAACTTGTTGCATGTCTCCTGTTTTGATTTGGCTGACAGGATCCTTAGAGGACTAGCATTTATTCTCATCAAGCAAACACTCATGAGTTAAAGGTGTTGAGAATGAACTACCTGAACAACATGTTGAGAAATGTAAACGCAAGATTAGGTTGAACTTATGGAAAGAGGATAAAGGTTTTTGTTATAACTTGAAGGAGTCGGTGTTCCTTTACGGGGTATAGACCTGAACGTTTGATAAGTAAACAAATTTAAGAACTTATAAAGTGAAACAATGATCAAACTCCCTGTAACCTCTATCATTCTACCATCAGATTCTCTGCTGCATGACTACATGTCTCTTACTAATTGTCTGTTGCAGAGATTTTACCACCTTCTTAAAAAAGTAATTTTCAATATCTTCCTCCTCATACTACAGAACATGTTTGTGCTACAAGCTATTCAACAAAGTGCTATTGCTTTTGCAAAGCTGTGAATTCCTTACACATACTGAATATAATAATCAAATGGTAGCACTTTTTTAATTTGAACAAACCACAGATATTAGTGTGTCCTACATAACAAATGTACTCAGTTCTGTCAAGAACACAATATTACAAAAATGCAGCCAGATAAATGGGTGTTACAATGCACCTGAATAACACTCAACCAAACATAGGAAAGTACTTCAATAGCATTTGTTTAAAAGACTATCATGCACATGCATCTCTTAAGAGCCATAGAAGATGACGTTTGGAAATACAGGTATTCAGTCAAGCAGCCAAACTACAAGTACCGCTCATAACAATAAGAATTATTTGGGTGAATTCTTTGGCTGGTGAATAGTGTTTACTATAATGAATGTTTCTGAAGTACTTCAATAACCCCAAGTATAAAAATTTCATACAGTACTATGTCCTGCTCTCTCTGATTCATTCAAGGGCTAAACAGTTTTTCATGCTTGGTCTGATCCGGACACTGTAATGTTGTAAGATCACTTCTTGTGTTATTGTCTTTGTCACCCCACAGTAGCAATCTGCAGGGAGATCTACTTTCACCAGCATCTAAGGGTTTGACATTTTTATGGCCGGCAAGGTTAAGAAAATGACCTCAATGACTAATTTCTCAACTCAGATGCACTTCTAAATGACTAGCTTCCAAGTTATGTATTATTAATCTGCCTTACATTTAATGCACAGCCTGTGTACCACAGGCATTCAAGCAGGCCTTAATGCACACCCAGTGCCGCAATGTCAAAGGGAATCCAGTGACACAACTTTTCATGTTAGGCAGTTTTCCCTTGTCCTCCATTCAATCCACTAACAGAAAGTCATTTTTTTATAAGTTTGCCATCAAATGTGCTGGACTCACAAAGCTAGGGTGACCAAGGCAAAAAACAGCTTTACCCAAACACTTTCTTATTCTTCCTAATGACTTTGTGACTCCTGAGGATCAACAACACTAGACTGAACAGCCTAAAATAGTTGTTTGGTTTTCAATCTACGTCTTGAAACTGGGGCTGTACAGACATTTTCCCAACCTACAGTACCACACCATATTGTACATCACAATTTATGAAACACTGTACTAGTGATGTTTCCATTAATTCCACAAGACAACTCAAGTCGTTCCTTGAGATGCACTTGTTAAATTGGACAAGCAGTCAACTAAGCATATGTATCAAGGAAATTGATACCCATTAAGTGGACTCCAGTTCCGGCTAGCTTTATAGCCTCTCTTACTAAATGCCAGCCCCCCCCCCCAGACAGATAGGCATTCA
>NC_056731.1:891674049-891712674 GCF_019279795.1 Protopterus annectens
AACAACTAGATGTAAGCCAGACTTGTGAAACATGTTCTTCAGCCGGTAGGTTGAACAATGCTCAGCTCTGTAAGGTTGCACCAATGAAGGGAATTCCTTTACCCCAAGATACAATGGTCCTGGAGTTGGTTATATTTACAGCATAAGTCCCAATACCTCTCCCCCAACAAAAATCCAAATTAACCTCCAAATCATAAAAAGTGCTGAAAGTACTTTCAATGTGATAACTATCAGTTGATCACCCTACATCCATTTTACACCTATTGTTTACATAAGGAAACTGAACATTCAACAGAAGCACAGAAATGCACAACTTACTTCACCAGTGGTAAAGTAAAAACTTTGCTTTTAATGTATACACATATATATATAATCTGTGTATTTATTTTTAACATAAATGTGCATAACACATACTCTGAAAATGCACTGCCTCTATCTAATGTTTACATACAATCCAAATAATTATTTCCACTACACTGAAGGTATTAATTTTTGCATTGTTTATATTATAGGACCTACCATACCTCTCAACCTCCTAGAGTAAGAAATCTGGACAAAGTAATAAATAATGAGGGGACAAAGGCCCAAAGACAGTAACAACTTTTAAACATTGCTCTTACAAAAGTAGAAAGTTGATAGAATAACAGGTTTTCTATTAACATTAATTTTCTGAAGGGTATGGAGTCTGAAACTCAAGTCAATGTTTTCTGACTTCAATCCTCACTGATTTGCCAACGATCGACCAGGAGAACAAAATTCAATGAGGAACAGACTGAAAATGTGTGACAAAAATCTGGACATTCTGTAAAAATCTGGACAGTTGAGAGCTATGGGACCTACTTTCCTCCTCCCAGAGTAAACATATTACTTTCTTTGTTACTTCTATATATACCTGAATTCATGTTACACAACAACAAATGCTATCATCTCATAAAAAGCAGTGAGCTAACAGATGCAAAAATTAAAACTGCATCTAAATGATGTTTGCATTATGAACAAAATTCTACAACCCAGAATGAACACAGCCATTACTGGAATAAATGAGAGTGATAGGTTATCACCAGTTACCAAAAACATTGAATTTATTAAAAGAAAAAGCCACTTCTTGATAACAATGTTTAAGACACTTGATTTTTGGACAAGAAACTAAAGACCGGTTTTTAGTCTACACACTTCAGTACCCTGGTTAAAGTTAAAAAAATTAAACCATGATGTTTCCAAACTAGTATCTTAAACTGCAAATTATTTTGGCTCCTGTGTATTACTGAGAACCACTCACCTTATTTAACGTCTGGTCAACACGTTCCCCTCTGTCTCTCCCCTTTGTTGTTCCAGCACTGCTTCATATGAAAACTGACAAAGAGCTCTGACCTCAGCTCCAAAATGACCAACACTGAACTGAACTGCACATTGGATTTGCAGTATAAAAGTGTTCAGTCTCTATGACAACCTATTCCATTCCAAGGTTAATTAGTATGGTTAGAGCTTGAAGAGCAATGAAGCAAAGACTGTGTAGCAGCGGGCCAGTCAAATTAAAGCCACTTATGTTTGTGGCTACATAAGGTAACCCACTGAGAAAACCCAGCTGTGATCTTCACACTAATTTAAATCAAGCAAAGGAGAACTTGGTGGTCATAGCCTTGCAACAGATGCACCATTCTTAGAAAGGCATAACTTCTTGTTAATCATTCTACTGCACTAAACTACATTTGGATGTACATCTTCCTAGTGTTCTGACGGACTGGATATACACATTTTACAAATATATGCATACATACTGTAAACCATTACTACATGAAAGCAACAGAAACTTCCAAATTGAAAGCACATGACTTTATAAATATTGTGTGTGCCATACAATAAACAACAATGATAAAAATACAAATGCATCTTAAGAGTTTGTAATGTCTCATTAGGCCCACCTGTTTACTCAAGATTTCATCAGATCAGAGTTTTTGCATCTTCCTTCATGTGAGAGTTGATTTCAGTGACAACAATAACAGGTACCTGACTCTACAAGTCAGCCTACCGATCACAGAACAAATAAAACAAGGGGCTGCCCACAACTGTATTTTTAGTACAGCTGCAGATCTTCATTCACTGTGCTACATTCCTTTTTGGACCAAAGACAAACTCAAATTAATAATGTATATTCTAATAAATTGCTGTAAAACATATTACAAACCTAGTAACAACATTTTTCTTCTATTCACTTTTTATTTTTATTTCATCTTATTTGTGCACCAGGTAAGCTCGCTGGACACACATGTCCCTTTCCAGATCTGACAGAGCACTATCTAGTTAAGTGACTTGCTCAGAAAGTGCACAGTAGGTAAATGGAGGCTGAAGGAATCAAACCCATGACTGCAAAAAAAAAACATATTAACAGCTCACAGACATAATCCTGTGTGCTGACAGATTTTAATAACCGATAATTCTGCAAATATACATCAACCATCCTTGTTTCCAGACAGCTTCTTAACTAGTGAGAAATTGTAACATCAAAATCCAGGACAGAATGCCAGAAATCTATCTCACACAATGTGATATTACAACATTATGCTGCAAGTCACTAACAGAAAAACAGACACGGTGTCAGTAAGGGAGCTTTTCTTTTTTCATTTATTTTAACAGAAGAAAAGTCAGAAATACTAGTGAATTCTGACATAATTTTCAAACTACTGTCTTGAGTTTTCAGGTCTCATTTAACAAGGGCACCCTCTTTCAACCTGGTGTGAAGCAATGCATATCACTCCAAACACAAAATTCAATCAGTAACTTAATTTTCTTGTAACTGCTGAACATTCACTTCCAAGATGCTACATTCCAGATGTAATGTGAGAACCCATCTCTGTCAGAGCCATGCACTGTGAGATGTGCGCAGACACTTGCAAGAACCAGAAAAGCTTACAATTTAAATGCAAAAATTCCATACAACCTTGACAGTCTGCATTTCAGTAGCATAATTAGTACAGGGTAAAGATAAATTACCTAGACTGTTGAAATCTCAAACAAGTCACCTTAACAGGTTTAGGGTGCAAACACGGGATAATGTATCAGTCACCTTTACCAGTTACTTTTGAACAAGCTTTTCATTGCAGTAACACAGAAAGACAACACTAATGATCTTAACATTAGTATCTTCTGCTTTAGAATGTGGAGAATGTGTCAGAGGATATTAAGACTATAGCAGCAAGGCAAATCTGTGGTTACACTCTCATGTTAGCTGTCATCAAGCTTTAGCTACATTTGTATACTGACAAGTCTGTGAAACAGTTTGATAAGTAAGGATATCCAAGACACTATCTCCATCTAAGTGCATTTTTATCAGGGCACTGAGAAAGACACAAGCTACCCATGCAGGGAGATGACAGAGGTTTGCAAATGCTGAGTGTTCTATCAGATCAGGCTTCACGGGTATCTTTTGTATTCATGTATTCTAGGTACTTTTTTCCAAGTGCTTTTTACCCTCATGTTAGCTGATCACCAATGTGCTTCCCTGTACTAGGGAAATACCAAAGTACAGTAAATGGACAAAGGCCATCAGGAGGGACCATCCTGCAGGTAACCATTACAGCTGTTTGTGCTCTCACCAGCATCCCTGCAATGAGGCCATTGGTATGGCCTAACCCCACTCCTTAAGGGGGATAAGCTACCTGTATCACCACAGGACTCTCAGCATCTCCTCTTATAAATGCATGCTCCAATATATCACTTACAAAGGCTTCTGCCAGTTGGTAAGCTTGGTGAGCTGAAGGCATGCACACCAGAAAGACGCCTCATCCTCTTAGGAATTCTGGCCATATGTGCTCTGCTCTGACCCTCCATCTCCAAACAACAGGCATGCCCATTCTCTCCAGGAAACTCTGTTAAGAGCCATAGCCACTAATCGAACTCTTGTAGCCTGGGCCATAGTCGGTGCTTTTTTTCCTCTACATCACTGCAGCTGGATAAGTCTTTTTACTCAGCTCACCCCCCAGCAATCAATTTTCAAGACATGAGTAGATTTTTGCCTGCAATCAACTGCTTCTAATTTTTAAAGTTATATTTCACTGCCCTTCCTCGAGCAACAACATGCAAATCATGCCCAGATTACCCAGTTGTGCTTCTCTGCAGAACCAGTACATAACTTAACTGACTGTGCTGTTTAACCACCCTGACAAATGGCAGCTCTCTCCTTTCTTTTTTTCTGCTGCACTAGCAACCTCACAGTATTTCATCCTGCTGTAGCATATAACATTTATTTTTTTCTTGTATCTACATGAAAAGTAAAGTGCTGGTTTTACCTTAATTAACCTGTTCAGCAGATAAAGTAATACAGCAGACACATGCCAGCTACAAGAAAAAAAATTCACTTCAGAGCAACTAAGATAAATGGGAGAACTCATAAAAACTAGACATAAAATGTGCACTGAAATTTGTAGAAATCATTAATGAAAAAGACTCTCTTCTTTGCTCAGATATGCTGAACAAAAATGTCACAATGACCTCTTTTCATAACTTATTTTTTTTCTTTACAGTTTTGCTGTGGAATTCTGATCTGTTAATAGTCACATCCCATAGTCTAGATTCTTCCTGCTGTAGACATCTGCACTACAAAGCTGCTCTTTTTTTCCTGATATGATAGTAAGTTTTGCTTGATGCACATCAGTTACAGTGTCCTTTATAATAACAAAGAACATCCAGCTACAATATAATGTTAGTAGTTCATGTGGCATCGGTCAACCAAGCTCCATGACTACAACATCCATAAGCTGATTTATTAAATGATTGGTTAAACACTAATTAAGAGACAGATGTCCCTTCCAATGTCATTGTGTCCTGCTGGCCAGTATTGGGGTTGCTACTGGCCATTAGAGACTTCTAAATTATGCCCCATGTGTGAGGAAACTGCTTAACTAAATTCTAAGCCTACTGAGGACAGGCATAGCTGACAGATGGAAACAATCCTATATTTTCTCATTATTAAATTCTAAAGATGGAAAGCAAAATGGACCTGCAATCATATACGGTCCACATACTCAGAAACAGTAAGCAGTCTGATGCAATTACGGGTGTTTCACTGCTAAAATAATGCAGTCTGTTTTATAACAGATGAAAAAAAATCCCAAAAAAGCTTACACATGGTCTCGCATATTTCAACAAAATCTGTGCATAAATCTGTATTGTACAATGACACAATCCCAAAAAAGCTTACAAATGGTCTCGCATATTTCAACAAAATCTGTGCATAAATCTGTATTGTACAATGACACTTTATGTTTTCTTATTTGCACAACTGTAAAAGCAATGGTTAACATAAAAGAGCAAAAAAATTACACTACCAAGGACAGGAAATTCCACATAAATGACAAATCCAGAGGACAATATTAAGCATTCTGCACTCAACAATTTGTGCAGAACTAAGAAGGAAAAAATAGCCTGTGAGTCATTAGACAACTGTGATTAATACAGATGTCAATGACTGTGAAAATCCAGTCTTTTTTAACATTGGTGGGCTGATGAAGCATACAACTTCTCTCAGCTTCCAAGGGTTCCCACCCAGAAATCTGTCTGCTAAATGTCCAGCTGCTCCTGGGTTCTTGCAGTAAGACAGTAGCATCACTACTGGAGTTTCACTGCCCTGCGGCCCACAGAAAAACTCTGTTGGTAATGATCAAGACTGAATGAGAAGGCAAGAGGTGCATTAAAGTGTAATTATGCCCACAAGTGCTGCTATACTGTGTCCATATCTGATCAGGCTTCAGACATCAAAACAATCTAAGCTGTAGTGCTCTCAAAAATCAAACAATAAACTTTCATATTATTTATTTACCATAGTGTCAACAGAATAAAAATTATTACACGGAGTTAGTTCCCATATTATTTGAAAGATATACCATCTTTACTGAAGGAAACAATGACGAGAGACAAGTCTCACTCAGCACCTGTCTATATCAGTATTATGGGATCAATTTTGCACAACTCCAAACACTGCTTCTCTAGAGTCCCATAAGGCCATCTCCTCAAAGATATTTAGGAGCAGTCTTCCATCCTTTTTTAAACTGCCTGCCCTGGTAAGGGTCACAGAGGTAGAAATCTGACAAGACCAGATTTTCCTACCGCTATTAACAATTTGCAGCACATACTGTGGGATCCTAAAGAATTCCAAGAGAAACAAAGAGATTTGACTCCTCCAATGTGCCCTGGATCTCTCCTGCAGCCTCATCCCATTAAGAAATACTTGACAGATGCCTACAGGAAACACCCATGATGTATCCTCACCTGCTACCCAAACAAGGGTTGGGAGGGTGGCCTAATGGTTAAGGTGTTTGCCTTACAAACTCAAAGTGCAAGGTTTGAGTCTCACAACAGATAATTGGCTAGGCTTAAAATGGCTTGCAAGGGCAGTTAGCCTAGTACTAACCTATGAACCTATAATGACTTCTCTCATCCTGAAATTCCACTGACTGACTGTCCTAATAATTTGTCAAACTCCTCACCCTGTCACAGAGAAAAAGGTCAAACACTATGGAAAGGAACCTAATTTCTGCTGCTTATATCTCTGATCAAGCCTTCTCAGTCACTAATAAAAACTCATGTCCAAAAGTGAGGATGGGAACACAGAGTGACATATAAACTGACAGCTTTTTCCTATGACTCAGTTCTTGCTTCACCACCGATACAATGCCTGTAGTCCAGGCACCATTGCACATACCTGCTACTCAGTTTCCTTATCTCCTCTGTCTTCATTCATCAACAATATTTATCTCCTCCATCTTTGGAAGTCAGTATCCCTCTCACCTGCAGACAGAAATCCATTTTTCTAGAAGTAAATTAAAACCTCTTATTTGGAGGTGCTGACTTTTAACCCATTTTTAACCATCTCCTTCACAATTAGCAATGAATTGTTCCAGTGCATGCACAAGATGACATTTTACTTGAGTGGGGGAAATCTCATGTATACACCTGCAAATAAACAAAATCTTACCACCATATAAGTGATGAAGTGCTTAAGAAGGAAATACTGATGAGTTTAACCAAATTCTTCACTGTCACAAACTGAAAATTAATAATGAGAGGTTAAGTGTCTAGTCTATATCTGCTGCATTATCTGTCGCAATATGCTCAACTACTGCAGCTGCTGTAAAATTATTGTTCTGGCACTAAATTATTTGAGTAGTCAAAGCAGACGGTTAATCAAGGTAATGACTCAGCTGTATTTGTATTATTATGAAACTAGAGAAACTGCACCCTAGTCTGCCGTACTCCCTCATGTTAAAGTAAAAGCTCAGTGTCCCATTCTCTCATTACAAACGTACGAGTAAAATGACATTCCCTCGGCATTAGTGTTACTATTTGCTAATTATTCTCTCTCTCATTCATAATGTGCTATAGCAGATACTGAACCCTTGATGAGAGGCAATGAATGAGCCACGATAATGCTCCACTGCTGTACACTGCCACCTACTGTTATAGTACAAGAACCACAAAATGAAGCAGTCCCAATGGCAGAGACAGATTAAGCCCTGACTACAAGCCAGGTGTCTACTGTCTTGACTAGAGGTTTGGGTTACTGCTGGAACTAGTGTGGGCAAGATGTACAGGCGAGTTCTCAGGGGAATAGAGCCATCCTATGCTGCAACCCCTCTGAGGACAGGCAGCAACATTTTAGGGTGAGGACTCTGGAGAATGCATTAAGCTGAGCTTACAGAACTGTAAACATATCTTTCCACAGCAGATTCTGGAAAGCATGCGTGTGTATGAGATGATGTAGTGGCCCCTATGATGATTACATGGGTTGCACATCCCCCACAGAAGAGGAGAGGCTAGGATTTAAAACAAAAAAAAGTCCTCATTGCTGGGATACCAACAAGAGCACAATAAATTCTTAAGTCTGCCTGGACGGCATCCTTTCTGGAGTTAAGGGAGGTTTGACAGTTGGTAGACAGAGGGGCAAAATGCATACAGAAAGAAAGAACTACAAAATATGGCTGCTTGGGAAATCAGCATACTAACAGAAAAATCCTTGTGAGCAATACACAGTGCTCTGTTTTATGTTCCACTTATTATTGATGTATGCTAATAGTATGCTCATGGAGGAATGCTGTAGTAAGGTCACAATCAAAATACCAATATAAAATAACCGCAGTACACACCACCCTCAAGTACAAACTGCCATAAAGCAAGAAAGCCAAAACATTTTTTTTTTTTTTTTTTTTTGCAGAAGCGGAAAGTAGCACATATAGTGCAAATAATCCTGTATGTATCATTACCAAATATTTTTAAATTGTACTGTTGCTTTCATTGCTGTAGTTTACTTGTTCACAGGTTCATCTGTGTTTACTAGGCTAACGACCACAAGGGCCTTTTTAAGCCTAGTCATGCATCCCAAATCTCTGACGAGTTCTGATACCCCTGATAAGTGTAAGCATGGACCTTTGAGATGAACCATTTACAGGTTACCTGTTTGCATCAGAGACATAGGTGGGTAAAAAAGAAGTTATGTACTCACCATAACGTTCCATGTTTGTAGTCCATCTCGCACTTCATTCTTACATGTGGGTTCAGAGCCGATCCTTGGCTCTGGCTCGGCCGATTACAAAGCTCAAAGTCTCTCAGTTGGCTCGTGGCAAGGTAGGTATCCCATAGTGCACTAGTAAGAATCCCCAGATCTTGTTTGCTGCTGTCTACAAAAGTGATAGAAAAAATCTCCACAAGGACCAACAAAGATAAAAGGTCTCCACCCTACAGAAGAGAAACACTATCTTGTCTCCAGATCCTCCAAGGATATATGGACGGGGTAGGTGGGTGGGTTCATAAGAATGAAGGGCGAGATGGACTACAAACATGGAATGTTATGGTGAGTACATAACTTCTTTATGTTCTGTAGTCCTATCTCGCCTTCATTCTTACATGTGGGACAATGTCCCTAGCACCTTTTTCTTGAGTGGCTCACGGGAATATACTCCTAAGAACCATGGAACCAAAGGAGGCTCTACCCCTGGAGGCCAAGTCCAATTTCTAATGAGTAATAAAGGTATGAGGGGTAGCCCAAGTTGCTGTTGCACAAATACTGTCAATTGGGACTCTGGCTTGAAAGGCAGCAGATGTGGATAAGGATCTGACAGAATGAGCCTTAACTTTAAACGGGAGTTCCTAGCCAGTGGAAGAGTAAATAAATGAGAAACAATTTGAAATCCAATTTGATAGAGTTATCTTAGAGACTGTCATATCTTTTCTTATTTCAGAAAAGGATACGAACAATAGGTCTGATTTTCTAAGTTCCTTGGTTCTGTGAAGACAGAACCTTAACTGTCTGTGAACACCAAGCTGAAGAAATTTATATTCTGCACTGTTTGAATGATTAGGAAAAAAATACTGGCAATTCGATAGTTTGATTCAAATTAGACAGAGCAAACCTTGGGGATGAAGGACAGATTTGTAAGAAGGGAAACTGTCTCTATAAAAATCAAGTAAGGAGGTTTGACTGATGGTGCTTGTAACTCTGATACTCTTCTGGCGGATGTAACAGGAATGTGCGGGTTCAAAAGGCGAGAAGCAAGTTTGGACAGAATGAAATTTAGATCCCAAGGAGATACATGTTCCTGAAAAGGAGGTCTTAGCAAGGTAGTTCCTTTAAGGAAAGTTTTACACAATCTGTGAGCCATAAGATTAGGCTTATGCTGTCCCAAATGAAAATTGGAGATCGCTGCCCATTAATCTTTGATTGTAGCAGCAGCTAATCCCTGGTGAAAAAGTTCGGTTAGGAATTCGAACACTAAGGGAATGGAGGCTGTGTAAGGATCTACATTTTTCTCTTTTACCCAGACAGAAAACCTTTTCCATTTGCTAGCGTACAATTTCCTCGTGGAAGGCTTGTGGGAAGACGTGAGGATATGGGTAACTGCTAGTGAAAAATCATGAAGCCTGACTAGGGATGGAAGTGGAGCAGCCACGCTGCCAAGTTGAGTGTGTGGAGGCAGGGGTTAAGGGTGACTGATGTGTGTCAAGAGGTCTGGAACTAGGTCCAGAGTCCATGGATTGTCCAGAAGGCGAGCCCCGAGAAAGGGGAACCAAATCTGAGGAGGCCAGTAAGGAGTGATAAGAATCATTCTGCTTCCCAAAGTCTTTGCTTTCTGGATCACCTTCAATATCAGCGGAAAGGGGGAAAATGCATAAAGAAGTTCCGGAGGCCAATTGTGAACAAGTGTGTCTCTCGGTGTCTCCCCCGGAGGGGGAATAAGGGAGAAGTAGCTGCTGCATTTGGCACTGATTGGACTGGCAAACAGATCGTAGCAAGGCTGGCCCCATTTGTGGAAAATCTGTTCCGTGACTTTCTGATTGAGAGACCACTCATGAGGCATCAAGATTGCCCTGCTGAACTTGTCGGCTATCATATTGGTAGTCCCCGGGATATGCGCTGCCACTAGAAAGCATTGGGAAGATATTACCCACTGAAAAAATGCCAGCATAAAATTCAGTATATATCAGCAACAAAACTACAGCAACACTAAGGTAAAACTTAAGTGTTTTTATCGAACAATTCAATAATCCAGACCGTTTTCAGCCTAACATGGCTTTCCTCAGTGGAACAAGAAAAGTACAAGTACTTTTCTTGTTCCACTGAGGAAAGCCATGTTAGGCTGAAATCAGTCTGGATTATTGAATTGTTCGATATGTATTAAAATACTTAAGTTTTACCTTAGTGTTGCTGTAGTTTTGTTGCTGATATATACTGAGTTTTGTGCTGGCATTTTTTCAGTTACTGATAGTTTGTTTTGCCTTGCACTTGGATCCTACTTGCAGGGCTTTTCTCTTTTTCAAGATATCACCCACTGCCAAACATGAAGAGCCTCTCAACATAGGGCGTGGGATCTGGTTCCTCCTTGTTTGTTTAGATACCATACCACTGACATATTGCCCAATTGGATTGCTATCGTCCCCAGAGGAAGAAAGTCGTGAAGTGCTTGCAACGTTAGTAGCACTGCTCTCATCTCTAAGACATCGATATACAAGTGAGCCTTGTGATCTTGTCATGTGCCTTGGATAGTCCTGCCTAGATAACACCCCCCACCCTATCTGGGAGGCATCCGTAGTCACAGTAGCAATGGGTTGGTGACAAAGGAAAGGTGTTCCTGTCATTAGTTGATCGGGCTTAATCCACCAACGAAGGTCCTTTTTGCAAGATTCTGTTATCAGAATAGGGTAAGATAGAGGTAGTTGTTGGAGACCACTGGGAAAAGAGTAGCCATTGAATGATTCGCATATGTAGTCTCTCTAGTGGAACCAGAGTTATGGTAGAAGCCATGGTCCCTAAAAGTTTTAGCACTGCCTTGGCTTTGACTCTTTGTTGAGGAAGTAGACTGTATATCTGTTGTCTGAGATTTTGTACTCTGTTTGCAGAAAGAAGAGCCATCATGGTGACTGTGTCTACTTCTGCGTCTATAAAGGTCACATAGTGAGAGGGCAACAAGGCAGACTTTTCCCAATTTATCGTAATCCCTAGTTGAGTGCAGAGCTGGATGGTTGAATTCCCTGGCTTGTAGACGTAGGTGCCTGGTGGTGGCAGTCAGGAGCAAGTCGTCCAGGTACGGAAACACTTGGAATCCAAGATGTCTCAAGTGAGCTGTCACTACCACCATGCATTTGGTGAATACCTTGGGGGCTGTGGTGAGACCAAAGGGCAGAGCATGAAATTGGTAATGACTGGCTCCTAGCCAAAAGTGTAAATGACTCCTCGATGCTCTGTTCATTTTTATGTGGTAGTATGCATCTTTGAGGTCTATGGAGCACATTCAATTGTCTTTCCCTAACAGAGGGAGTATAGACTGCAGTGTTACCATTCGGAACTTGGACTTCTTCACTGATTTGTTTAATTTCTTGAGATCTAAAATGGGCCTCCAGTCCCCTGTTCGCTTTGGCACTAAAAAGAATCTGGAGTAAGTTCCAAATCCTATCTTGTCTATAGGGATGGTCTGGATGACTCTTTGTAAGCAACTTTTGAACTTCTATGGTTGCTTGACCCCTGTGATTGTCTGGAACATCTGGGATTTTCTTGGCGGTGTGGGGTGGGAGAAAGAAGGGAATGGAGTATCCTCTGGTGTTTATTCTTTGTACCCACTTGTCTTGGGTGATGTTGAGCCAGTTTTCTGGATACAAAGATAAGCAACCCCCAACTGGCTACAGAGAAGCGCAGTCAGGCCCCACATCCTGATCGCTGAAAGGGACGTCCATGAAAGGAATCGCGGCCACCCTGGTTTTGCGCATCCCCCTTCATCTAGGGTGACGTCTACCATTAGTTCCTATTCCTATGCCTCTGAAGGAGGAATCACCCTGTGTGTCCGGGAAAAATCTCTGGAATTTCTTGAACCACATTTTCTGCCTCTCTGACTCTTGAGGTATGATCTAGAAGGGCTGGGAAAACGTACTCCCATGGCAGAGAGAGTTTTCCCTTCCTGCTCACACCTAGTGAGTGTATCTTTTACCTTTGGTCCAAACAAAGAGGAACCGTCAAAGGGGGCATTGGTAAAAGTAGATTTGAAGGGCTCCGCAACATTACATAAACACATCCAGGAGCATCTCCTAAGGGAAACTCCTGAACCCGTTGCCCTACTCACTCCATCTGCTGCATAGGATATCAGCGTCATGGAGGAGTTAACAATGGAGTTTAAGGTGGACAACTGAACAGTAACTTTCTCAGGGATTCCTTCAGTTGATGTACCTTTGAGAGCATCTCCTAGCTCCTTTAGGAGAACCTCTTTGAAGCCTAGTAAAATGAGTGAAGTAATTCAGCGATCTGAGTGTAAAAGCCGCTGAAGAGAAGATATGCTTCCGTATCTATCCATTGTTTGAGACTCCTTGTTTGGTGGATGGGCAGTTGTAGAAGTCTCCGCTAGTTCCTTCGTTGTGGCTGCCGCCACCACCATGGCATCTACAGGCACACCTTTGCTCAAAAATTCCTTTTCTTTGGGGGCTGAGAGAAATTTGTTGGGCCCTCTGGGGACTGGTTCCACAGCATCAGGAGTTTCCCACACCTTTGGACTAACTAGGTCCAGGAGCTCATCGAAAGGTAGAGACACCCAAGAGGCTGAAGGTGGAGACCCAAAAGCCTTCAGGTACACTGACTCCTCATCAGAAGGGGTGACAGTGGGCCAGCCACCTCTCTGTTTCAGGATCTCTAAGATATCTACAAATGAGATATCAGAGGATGACCTAGGGGACCCTTCTGACTCCTCGAGGTCAGTGTCAGAGGTGATGGACTCATCAAGGGAGTCTACATGCTTCCTCTTGAAAGTTCTCTTCTGAGGTGGCTCCTCAAAAGAGTATTCTGGGGAGGTCTCGGAAGACTGGGGACCACCCAATGGGGGCTTCTGAGGCTGCGGGTCTCTGCTGCCAAGAGAGAAAGATGGTGCGGAGACAGAGGTCGGGGCTTGAGGGGGAAGAGCATCAGTACCCTTGTGCAGAGCTGACAACCTAGAAAGCACCCTCCTCGTCATCTCAAATGCAGATCTCTCTGGCTCAGAGAAAGTCCCAGTTCCGAAGAAATGGGAGTAGCCCTCGGCTCCAAAGCGATTGGCTCCGAGATGAATGTAGGATCTGAGCTCAGTCTAGCCGATGCACCAAAAGGTAGGCTTAGAACCGAAGAAGTTTGGGTCCAAGCATCCCTGTCAGGGCCGACTGGTGATCTTCGGCTCCTAGACACCAAGGACAGCGCCGAAGGTGTTGGAGCAGAACTCAGCTCCGAGACAGCTACAAGAGGTGCTGGAACCAAAGGTTCCACAACAAGTGGCGCTGAAAGCTCTAGATCTGAAGGATCAACATGGCTTGGAAGAGGAACAGCAACAGGGAGAATGATCTTAGATGGCTCCAGAACAGACTGGGTCAGAGCCAGCAACAATTTTGTTAATGCTGATGACTACGATTCTAAGCACTACTCTCTCTACATCCTCTTCAGAAAGGCTCTTGGAGGATCTGGATGATGAGGAAGGTGACCTAGATCTCTGCAATATAGGAGATTGTAAAGTTGGGGAGACCAGCAATAACTCTCTGGACCAGCTCCGAGGTAAATTCTCAGTGGTTGGCTCCAAAAAACTTGGGGCCGACACTGGAGTGTCGGTATTGATAACATCGACTGGCTCAGAGGGCAATGGAGCCAACGAGGTAGAAGGCTTGTCCAACATCAATACTTTTTGAGGAGGTCCAGATAAAATAGTCGGCGCAGGAGAATGTCTCTTGGCCGACTTGACCTTCTCTTTCTTTGAAGAAGGAGACTTGGAGTGTGAGGATGAAAAGCTGTCTAAATCCTCCTCAAAGGAAGGCTTAAGGAGACCTTTCAGGATTAGTTTGTTCTTCCTTTCTTGGAGAACTCAAGAGTTGAAAGAGTCATAGAAAGAACATGTTTCCTGAAGATGAATGGCACTGAGACAGTTAACACAGTTACTATGTCCGTCAGTTACAGACATTTTTTGGGAGCACATAAGACACTTTTTAAAACCCGAAGGTTTATGATCCTTAGACATGTTTCACACAACAGAACACTACAGAAAGCAGAAGGAGAGGACAAGGTCCTCTAACTTAAACAGGCCTAGCCCTGCAAGAATTACTGCACACAAGGAAACACAACTGAGGACTAGGTCCTCTAACTTAAATGGGCCTAGCCCTGGTAAAGACAAACACACAAGACGAGCAAAAAACAGAGGACTACATCCTCTAACTTAAACGGGCCTAGCCCTGTTGAGGAAACAACACCCAGAAAAGGGGTTAATAGAGGACTAGGTCCTCTAACTTAAACGGACCTAGCTGTAAAACAGGAAAGAGGCTAAGTCAAGAAGAAAAACTACCACAAATTGTAAATTTAAACAGGCTAATTACTAGCTAATAACGGGAATACTATTCTAGTGAAATACAATACTAGATAAAGGGTCCTAACACAAACACGGACCTGCACTAATAGAAATAACTATCTCAAAAAACTAGCACACAGGAAGGGATACCACTCTGAGAACAAAAACAGGGCTATCAATGGCCAACAAGTTCGCAACAATAACTTATACCAAAAACACACTACTATTAACTATTTGTAATAACTACGACTAAGCTAAGTAAACTAAGCTAATACTATATGCAAAAAATATCAGTAAGAACAATAATAATAATGAAAATATCCAATTTGGCCACGGCCAAAAAAGAAGCACTTCTGAACTCGTACACGCAGAAAAACAAGATCTGGGGATTCTTACTAGTGCACTACAGGATACCTACCTTGCCACGAGCCAACTGAGAGACTTTGAGCTTTGTAATTGGCAGAGTCGGAGCCGAGGATCGGCGCCTAACACACATGTAAGAATGAAGGCTAGATAGGACTACACAACATTTGATGTTGTTAATAGTTGCAACTGGTCACATTATTTGTAAAGCTCTTAATTCCACCCCCCCTCACCTTGAAAGGTAAGAATGATGCAATACCAGATATGATGAGCTCATTGTGGTTGCATTTTTCATTCACTGAATGGACCCTTGCCCTGAAATCTCAACCATGATCATGGAGAGAATGCACCTTAGATCTGTCTTCCCAAGCACAACTCTTCCAGCAGGAATTGGAACTCCTCCTCTCCCCAGATGGGTAAACTGATGTTGACTACTCACCCCCTTTAGTCTTTGGCTTGTTCCAGCAGTGACCCAGACATTAGTCAAACACAGTTCAGGGTTATAGCCTTCTATGACACAGATTTGGTACTAATAAATGTTATTAAATGTCAAGATTAAAAAATCTGGAAGATGGAAAGTAAACTTATATATGATAATGCTGGCCCCTTTGTAAATAGCTGCAGAGTGAATATCTTCAGCATTGTAATTAAAACAGAACACTCAATGGTTCTAGCATAAATTATCCTTTTACTCATCAGTACAAAATTAAATACCAAAATCTGTTTGTCACCTGTAAATCAGAACTAAAGTGAGCTACCATACCCTAAATTTGTAAGGCTAGCTACACTTGACCTAAACACACAGGGGAAAGCCAAGAAATAATAAGTTGGTCATCTTGCTTTTTACAGTGACGATCCAAAAAGACAATTTTCATGAGCAGGCTTGGATTAAAAACTTTTGTAACCTATTTCAAAGTGTTCCAATCTCAGAGTTAACTGCATTTGCTTAGGAATACAGCAGGCAATGCTCACTGCACAGGGAGGGAGGGTGTAGAGGGCTTGTAACACAAAGAGCTGTTTGAGATCACTCAATGATCAGGCTCACTGGATCATGGCTGTCTGTAAGGTGAGTCAATGAAACATACCAGAATTTATTTTTTTCTTTAGCACCTTTACTGAATTATTCCTTAAGGGCAAACATACATCAATAGAACAGAAAACAAATCATATTAACATTTTTTTATTTTCATACACTATACATCATATATTTTGTCTTTGTAAATCTGACCATCAGTCTAACATTAAATTACTAAATTTCCACCTTCCCTTAAACCTCACTCCTCTACCTCTTAAGCATTATGCTGCATGTATTCCAACAGTTTCCATGTATTTCTATGTAATTTGCTCTTTCCCTTTTCTAAAGCTCCACACCAATTTTATAATATTCAGTACTTCAAATGCAGTTTGTTTAGATTTTGATTTCCATTTTCTAGTAACTGCTTTTTTGGCAGCAAAAATAATTAGTTAGTGTACTACTTACTTACTATGTCTACACCTAGACAATTCAGATTCTGTATCCCAGCTCGAAAGATTCATTCCCTTAGTTATAGCCATTTGCTCATCCAATATGTCTGACAGAGGCCTCTATTGGCAACTTTTAAAATCAGCCAACTCATTATACCCCCAAAACATATGTTCCCAGTTACCTCTTTCTTCTTCCATCACACATCCAACATTTGCTGTCTACCAGAGGTAAAGTTCACTGAAGTCTGCTTGGGATACACAAATACCTATGCAAACACTTCTGAACAAAGATCTTCAACGTTTTGGACTTTGATGCATACTTGGGAGCCATGTATATGTCCTTCCATTGTTCACTTGTAAGTTGCTTTTTTTTAGTCTCTCTTCCCAATCTTTTCTAACCTCTTCTAAATGTTTCCTATAGTTACCGTGCATTGTGTTATATATGCCCTACTAATTATCCCTTTTTTAAACAGCTTATGTTTCAGATTCAAATAAAAACTCTACCAATGCAGGTCTTTAAATTAAGATTCTCATATCCCTTTCTCCTTGCCTATACTCTGATATTACTAACCGATATGGAAGGCAGTCTCTAACCTGCTATTCAAATGTCTTCTTGGCTTCATCCCACTCTTTTTCATTTCCTGTTCTAGTTATTTGCTCTCAATATCTTAGTTTCTTTGCCAGTTTTGTCCAGTAAATTAAAGCCTCCACTTGCCTGTTTTCTGTACCTGGCAAAATCTCCTTTCTCCATCTTTTGTTAGCTTAGTTCTTAGAATACTTTCTGCTAATTTATGAATAGCATATTCTGTATGTTTTAATTATTCTCCTTAAGGATCTGAATCCAATATCCCAATCACTGTTTATTTTTTGAACTTCCCCATGCTTCATCATCCTTTTCCATTTTGAATTATAATTATAATCATTTTCTGCTTGTGTTATGTATATAAGCCTTAACTGTGTAGCTTTAAAATATCCCTTCAAATCAGGTAATCCTAAAAACCTTGTTCTACGTGAAGGATCAATTTATACTACTTATCTCTTGCCATCTCTCTCTTCCAGATAAATCCCTTCAACTCATTATTAATTGCTGTACACAAGTTCTCCTCTGACTGATAAAAATATGCCTGACCCATATACAAAACTAAAGGGAACGATAACATTTTCACTCCTTGTATCTTACTATCTATATATGTAAACAGGGTCTTTCAGTTTCTCAGCTTTTGTATAAATTTTCATTTAGCCTCTTCCCACATATCTTAGCTGTAACTACAAAAGCCTTTTTAATCTGAACTCCTCAATACTTCATCTTATTGTGTACCCATAAATATATGTATTGCTGAACTACTAGTCTCATGTTATTGTGTCCCCATAAATATGGGTATTGCTGAACTATTAGCCTTTGCTTTATCTTCATTAAGTTTCTATCCTGAAAAGACTTGAAATGCTCTCAAAATGTTCCACAACACTCAGATGTAATTTTTTGGATTTATCAGATACAAATTTATATCATCCACAAATAAAGACATCTTTTTTTTATTACCATACCAATTGTAACCTTGTATTTCTTGAGTCTCTTATTTTTTTATTTTATTTATTTTAATTTTTTTGCCAATGGCTCTAAATATAAAGCAAATAACAAAGGGGAAAGAGGACAACCTTGCATGGTTCTTCTGTTCAAATGCAACTTTTCAAAGAGGAACCACACAAAGGAAACCAACGGCCTGTAAACTCCCAAAGGAAATCCAACAGCAAACTCAGCTGGAGTACACCCAAAGTAAGCAGCTATACAAGCAGATAAATCCAATAAGCGAAAACTGAAAGCTAAAAACTGGAAAACTGGAAAAACTCTGGCAAAACTGCTTTATTTAAGCCTTAAAAATATAGCTTTTCGTCAGTCCACAGACTAACTTCTTCAGAAACAATGTATCCAAAAAAAGTTTCAACAGTACTATTGGCTTTAAAAACTCTGAGTAATGACATCACTTCCTCAAACTGACTTAAAGGGATAGCACACCCTCTTTCCATCACTATGATCATCACACTCAAGTATTCATACAATAATATAATTCCACTTAAAAATTAGATAAATGGAATTAAAAATACAATAATGGCATGTTGCCCATTTCATGCATTTTAAAGTTAAAGAGCCTAGAGAGGTAGTTAAATCCAATATGGGGTAGTTTAATGAGTTTATATTTATGCATGTTTACATGAATAAAATTTTATATAAATTTTATATATATTTTATATAAATTTTACATAAATGTTATATAAAGGGATAGCACACCCTCTTTCCATCACTATGATCATCACACTCAAGTATTCATACAATAATATAATTCCACTTAAAAATTAGATGAATGGAATTAAAAATACAATAATGGCATGTTGCCCATTTCATGCATTTTAAAGTTAAAGAGCCTAGAGAGGTAGTTAAATCCAATATGGGGTATTTTAATGAGTTTATATTTATGCATGTTTACATGAATAAAATTTTATATAAATTTTAAATATATTTTATATAAATTTTACATAAATGTTATATAATTTTTATAAAAATTTTTTTAGATGTTGAACCCCATCACACTTGGTAAATAGGAGAGCCACATATAGAAACGGAGCAATGAATTTTATGCAGTTTGGGAATTTGTATTTGCTGCATCAGGTTTTTAGTTAGAATATGTACATTTATAATTATAATGTTCATATTTGACTTCATTATAATATTATTTTTTATATATATATTCTTTTATTATTGTACTTTTAATTCCATTCATCTAATTTTTAAGTGGAATTACATTATTGTATGAATACTTGAGTGTGATGATCATAGTGATGGAAAGAGGGTGTGCTATCCCTTTAAGTCAATTTGAGGAAGTGATGTCATTACTCAGAGTTTTTAAAGCCAATAGTACTGTTGAAACTTTTTTTGGATACATTGTTTCTGAAGAAGTTAGTCTGTGGACTGATGAAAAGCTATATTTCTAAGGCTTAAATAAAGCAGTTTTGCCAGAGTTTTTCCAGTTTTCCAGTTTTCAGCTTTCAGTTTTTCGCTTATTGGATTTATCTGCTTGTATAGCTGCTTACTTTGGGTGTACTCCAGCTGAGTTTGCTGTTGGATTTCCTTTGCGAGTTTACAGGCCGTTGGTTTCCTTTGTGTGGTTCCTGAAGTTTGTTTCGTGTTTTTACTTAACTTTTCAAAGAGGAACACACTCACTTTAATTCTTGCCACTGATCCTTCATATATCCCCATAAGTCATCACATTATTTTTGAGGGAATGCAAATGCTTCCATCACCCTGCTCATAAAATCCCAGCTTATCCTGTCAAATGCTTTTTCTGCCTCAAGACCCAACAGCAGCAGCTATATTTTCTTACATTCTGCTTCCCTCTGGATCGTCATTGTTCTATTAATGTTGACAAATGTTTGCCTTCTCTCCACAAAACCACACTGATCCATATCCATCACTTGTGGCAACACATTTATCACTCTTTACCAAGTACTGACATAAACCTTTATAACCATAGTTTAAATTTGAAATGGGTCAATATAAAGCTGGATCTGCTAGGTCTTTGCAGACTTTAGGTAATACAGCCATCATGGTTTTCTTCCAAGATGTTGGTGCTTCCACTCCTTTTAAAATACTGCTAAAAATCAAAAAATCCAGATGACCACCACTGCTTAAAACAGGTTTATTTAGACAAGCGCTTTTACGTAGAACAAGCCACGCTTTCTCAAGTCTTCAATAAAATAGTAAAAATCCCTACACATTTTATATCAAAAAGCACTATCAATTAATTACTTAAATACATCATTAAAATAAATCAAATCCTTAAGATATACCAATTAAGTCTTCAGCTAGTACTACATCTTATTTAAGTGCGTGAGCTACTAGCTCAGGTTTAATGCAGACAGTTACTCAGTCCAGGGTATACATGAGCTTGCAGTTTTAATATCCACTTTAATTCAATTCTTTCAATTAAGTTGTTCAAATTACCCCCTCTCGTCATTATTAACATTTTGTAGAACTCTAAACTTAAAATTATGTTAAGGGAATTACACTGTATGCTTAGCTAAAGCATTTAATTTGTTCTTATTTTTTACATCATACATATGCTGATAGATTCTGTCTCTGAGCCTTTTCTGTGTCTTCCCTATATAGAAACATGCCCATGCAGTGCACTCTGCCATATATATTATGCTAGCTGTTCTACAAGTAGCATAGAATCTAGGCTGAAATATGAAGGACAAAATAGGGTGTTTAAATTCTTGTACAGAAGAAACATATTGACACATTTTACACTTACTGCAAGGATATGTCCAAGCTTCAGTGAAGACACAGTGTTCTTTGGCCGATCATTACACAGTAACTGTTTTAAATTGCTTTTGTACTTATATGCAAAACTGGGCAATCTACCTATAACATTTTCTGTTTCCTTATCAGTTATCAGGAAGTGCCAGTTATTCTTAATTATATCACAAACCGTGCTAGTATCACTAGCATACTTAGTAACAAAACATACTTTTTCATTGTGCTTTAAGTTCCTTTTTACAGTTACATTAGTTGCCAGCTTTATACTTATAGAATGACTTCCTTTGCTGTTAGCAGCAGTTTCATTCTTTACGGTTTGAAGCACAGTTTTGTCATACCCCCTTCTCCAGAAATAGTTGCTTCAAATAATTAACTTCTTATCAGTTTGCACATTGCATATATTGCTGGCTCTAATCAATTGCCCTTTGATAATATTTGGGAAAATGTGCTTAGGATGCATGCTATTACGAACCAAGAGACTATTTTTCCAACAGTCTTTTCCTAAAGAGTCTGGTTTTGATTTTACCCAAACTGTCTCTATACACGGAGACATCTAAGAAGTCTATTTCTATAAGTGTTCAAACGCAACTTTTCAAAGAGGAACACACACTTTAATTCTTGCCTCTGATCCTTCATATATCCTCATAATTCATCTCATTATTTTTTCAGGGAATGCAAATGCTTCCATCACCCTACTCATAAAATCCCAGCTTATCCTGTCAAATGCTTTCTCTGCTTCAAGACCCAACAGCAGCAGCTTTATTTTCTTACATTTTGCTTCCCTCTGGATCATCCTTGTTCTATTAATGTTGACAAATGTTTGCCTTCTCTCCACAAAACTACAATGATCCATATCCATCACTTGCGGCAACACATTTACCATTCTTTACCAAGTACTGACATAAACCTTTATAACCATAATTTAAATTTGAAATGGGTCAATATAAAGCTAGATCTGCTGGGACTTTTCAGACTTTAGGTAATACAGCCATCATGGTTTTCTTCCAAGATGTTGGTGCTTACACTCTTTTTAAAATACTGCTAAACAAAATCCAGAGCTTTATCACTTTTCCCTCCTAAATTCCAAACTTCCACAGAAATGCTATCTGTCCCTAGAGGCTTTCCTGAAGACTGATTACACATCTCCTCCTATCTTAATGGTTAGTTGTGGAGCCTCATCTCCTTCTAACCTAAGCAAGTCTTCCCTAAATATTTCCATTTGGGCTCTGCTTTGATTTCCACATTTCTCTGCTTTATACATTTTTTTCATAAAATTTCCAGAATTTCCCTAATACCTCTACAAGATCCCTGGTTATTTTTCTTGTTACAGGCTCCTTATGTTTGATAACAACCCTTTCTACTTTTTTGTTGTCTAAAGTTGTGCTAAAGTCTTTGTGCTCTGAAGTTATCAAAGAATAGTTAACAGCAATCTTCATAAACTGATACATATAACCCATATACTACCTTATTTATTCTTTAGCACTTTGCATTTGTGCCTCTTTCTGAGACTCCATTTATTCTGCAATATTTTAACCTTTGTTAGCCCCTTTAAGCAACTCCTATTACTTCTTAACTTCTACATCTCTTTCTCTTACTTCTACCCAATTTTTAAACTCCATCTTCATTTTGTCCCATTCACTAGCTGCAACTTCTGAAGATAATTCTACCTTCCCTTACAACTCTCACATAATTTCCATTACCCATTTCTCAAATTCTTCTCCTTTTAACAGGTAGGTAGGAAAGCAATACTCTCTCATTTTTACTTCATTACACTACATTTTCATCTTAAATTTTTATATGTGCATGATCTGACATAGTTATTGGATATGTGATGACATGTTTCCATTAAATGCACACATTCATCTGAAATATAAATTCTATCTAGTCTAGCCCAGATATTGTACCTTGGGAATGATATGTAATTATGTCAGTGTTCTTACAACTGAATTCACATCCTCATACCAAATATTTTTATAAATTTCTTCAGAAATCTACCCTCTTTCTGTTATATTTTCCTTTCTGAGTCTCCCTGATACATCCTCATTTTTGCAAATCAAATTCCAGTCCCAACCATAAGTACTATTCCTTGCTGAAAGCTGACTATTTCTTCCAAAAATTTCTTAAGCTCCATAACAGGTTTTGGTGGAATACAAATGCATGCCAATATAATCCTCATCCCTTGACAATAACTCCAGAGTACCACAAATCTACATTATTGTCTTTTTTTTTCCCTCTTCTTTCACTACTGGAAGCCCTCTAGCAATTAGCATAATTACTCCCCTTTCCCTTTGCCCCTGATATTCTGCTGAATATTCATTCTGAAATCTTTTGTCAAAGCAATTGCTCAGTTCTTTCCAAATGAGTCTCCTGTAGCACTGCTACATGTACTCTGCATTTCTTTATTTAACTTAGTATTCTTTCCTTTTTGTATAGGCCATTTGCATTCCAGGATAATATGAATAGCATAGTCATTACAATAAAAAGTTATTGTTCCTACCTATTATACATAATTTATTTGAATATGTATTTCCAACTTTCGTGTTACATGTACACCTGAATGTCTGGTAGACTGATCTTTTGCACAGTTGTTTCTTCTCATCTCTATCTGAAACTATGTCACATTCTTCAGGACTTTTTTTTATTTTTATGACAACCCTTAAACAAAAATTTAAACACATTTTCACAACATTCCCATCTTTTATTAACTTAGAACAAATGCAGAAAAGTACATACAGCTTGATAAATATTTTTGTTTAACTCTCAGGATAGGAACTGCCTCAAATTCACAGCTGCACCCAGAGACATTACTTAACCTAAACTTAAGGTTATCTATTCTAAACTGTATGCTACTGCATGTGTTTCCACTTACATTAATTGCTAACTCTTCTTTTCTTAAGAAAAAACAAAGTTGACCACTGCTAACTCCACACACAAAGGAACAGCAACTCAGGTAGACAGTATAAGTTTTATTTAATGCTTTTCGTGCTGCTGAATCTCATAACTTCTTCAGATAAACTCATTCAATCAAACCTTCAATAAAATATTCATTTTCTAGGTCATATGACATAAAATCAACCAACAGAATCACATTCAGTGAAATAACAAACATAGACAATGATGAATAATGAATAATTGAAGGTTACTTCCCCAAGTGGGCTACAAATTACCACGTTAACTGAAAGAAATTTAATCTCAGTAAATATAACTACCTAAGATTATGTTCTTCATCTGAATAAAATCTAAAACATATTTACAAATCTTAACTTCATAAAATAAGCATATGACTTACTATTAAGACCGAGAAGTTTAAGAATACATGAAATTGAACATATATTCATTCAAACCTGGATAGTACTAAGATTCCAACCGAAGTTGCCATAAAAGCTTGAGACTTTCTAGTAGCAAAGAATATGGTCCTCCCCTTATGTCCATGCTGACTTGATCAATTACTATGAACTAAAAACTGTGGTTTGGGTATTCTATGCGTCTCACTAATGCATTTTTAAGTTTCCTTCTACTAATACTGTAGGTGTGCTCATAAATTCTGTCTAAGTATTCGTTCCATCTTACTGATGTAAAACACTGGGCATTGGTGGCAGTGAGCTAAATAAACTACCGATATGGAATCGCAATTATATTTTTTCTCTGTTCTATACTTATTTCTAATAACAAAAGTGCTACTTTCTGCAATACATTTACGGTATCCACACATGCCACACTTAAATGTACCTGGGTACTTAGCTGTATGGAGAGGGTTCCTCTCTAAAATAGTCTTAATATTGTTGCCTATCTTAAAAATGACATGTGGGTAACTGGGTAATTTTTTAATGATTGAGTTATCATTAAAGTACAGGTTTTGTACCTACCATAAATGTAGATGTTCGAGTGTTCACACTGCTGCAGTCATTACACTTGGGTACCAGTGCTGGCATGGCCAGTCTGGAGCAATCAGGATCATCTGTGGTTTTTCTTGTCTGGCTTTTAGGAGTACCTTTGAAAGGAAAGGCAGTGGTGGGAAGACAAACTTTTAGGCTTTTCCAACTGAACGAAAGAGCATCCACTTTCCATGCTTGTGTGTGGTAGGTTCTTGTGCAGAATTTTTGTAGTTGGCAATTCAGTGGGGAGGCAAAAAGATCTATGTCTGGGCACCCCCAATTTTGCGTTACCATGCTGAAGATTTGTGGATTCAATTTCCATTCATGAGGGTCCATGATATTTCTGCTTAGATTGTCTGCCAGAGTATTTTTCTTTCCTGGCAGGAATTGTGCTTGCAGATGAACTTGATAAGTTAAAGCTGTGTTCCACAAGGTCATGGCTTGCCTGCATAGGGGATAAGAATGACTGCCCCCTTGCTTGTTTATGTACCACATTACTGTGGTGTTGTCTGTCTTTAATAATAATTGTCCTGGCTGCAGAAGGTCCTTGAAAGCTGGCATTTTGAACAGCCAACGTCTCTTTTTGATTGATGTGAAGATGCATTGGTGTGTTGTCCACTTGCCCTGAATACATTTTCCTGCCATGTGTGCTCCCCAGGAGTAATCCGAAGCATCTGTTGTAAGAGTCTGCCTGGCTGTGGGTAGAGTGAAAGGCTAACCCTTGTTGAGGTGACATGCCAGTGCCCACCATCGAAACTCCTGTTGTAGGCAAGGAATTATTGGTATTACTGCTTCTAAGCTGTGAGAGTGTTGAGTCCAAACACTGTTTAGGTACCATTGTAATTGCCTCATATGCAGTCTTGCATATGGAATTAGTAGTATGCAGGATGCCATGAATCCCAGGGCCTGCAGAATTTTTCTTGCAGGGAGATGGGACTTTTTTGCCAGTAATTGAAAATATTGAGTCAGTTGTCCTTGTTTGTCTGGCATGAGATAAGCCATCTGGGCCGTTGTATTCAAGCTGGCACCCAGGAATATTATCCATTGTGAGGGCACTAGTTTTGACTTCTTTTCGTTTACTGTGTACTCTAGAGAAATTAGCAGCCTTTTTACAAATGTCAGATGCTTTAGAAGAATGTCCTTTCTCTCTGCTTGAATGAGGAAGTCGTCCAGGTATGGATGTATTTGGATTCTTTTTTGTCTGCAAAATGCAATTACTGGTGCCAGGCACTTTGTAAAGACCCTGGGCACAGTAGATAAGCCAAAGGGCAGTGCAGAGAATTGGTAGTGCATTGTACCAGCTTTGAATCTGAGGTATCTTCTGCAATCTTGTCTGATAGGGACATGCAGGTATGCCTCTTTGAGGTCCAAAGTAACAAGCCAAGCCTTCTTGCCCAGCATGGGAAGAAGTTGCTGTATTGTCAACATTTTGAATTTCGGAACGTCCAGGTAAGTATTTAGAGTTGAAAGGTCTCGTATGGGTCTCCAGGCTTTGTCTTTTCTGGGGACCAGGAAGAGTCTTGAGTAAAAACCTTGTCCTTGTTCCTGCTGTGGTACTTTTTGAATAGCTCTCATGTCCATGAGGGCTGAAATTTGTTTTTGAGCCTCTGCCCATTGATTTTGTGGCAGGTTTGGCATTCCTTTTAGCCTTGGTAAAGTGTGAAAGTGGAACCTGTAACCTTGAGACACAATATTCAGAACCCATTTGTCTTGGTGATAGTTTGCCAATTTTGTGAGAAAAGTGCTAGTTTCCCCCCTAAGGGGGCTGCCAAAAGGGAAGTGCTTGGCATACGAAGGGGGAAGTCATTGGGACTTGTTTCCTGTAAGGTTGAGACTTGTCCTCCCCTCCTTTTGGTGTTGAGGTACCCCACTGTCTTTGTCTGTTAGAGCCTTGGGGTTGAGATCTGCCTCTTGGGCATCTGTATCTGCCTCTCTGTGGCCTGTCTGACACTGGAAAGGACCAATTCTTTTTAGGCCAATTTCTGCTAAATCAAGGTGGATGTACCTGTAAGAAATCTTTGACTGTTTGCATAGATTTAGCTTTATCCTCCATTTTCAATACCTCTTCTGCCTTAACACCAGACAAGGTATCATGCTGTAAAGCAGCATCCAGTAATTTTGCCTTAGCATGATCAGGTAAACTCTGTTCTTTTAACCAAGCATATCTTCGAATCACAGAACCTGTAACTGTGGCTCTGCAAGAGGCCTCTAAAGAATCAAAACCACATTGCAGAGTATGTTTTCCCACCTGTTCAACTGCATGCAATAACTCCTGCATTTCTTTATAGTCAGGAGCTTCTGAGCTTGCAAGCATTTTCTGTTTTAACTGAGCCATTAAATATTGTTGGTACTTAAGCATGTGAAACTGGCAATTTAAAGCCCTTACTGCTAAAGTTGCAGAAGTCTAAACTTTCTTCCCCCATCTATCCAGTGCTCTAGAATCTCTGTCAGAGGGGACTGGATTTTTTGCAATGGAAGCCTTAATCCCTTTGGGACCCTGGGAAATGGTTTCTGGGTCAGCAGAAGGGTTCTTATAAAGAAACTTGTGAGAGTCAGGGACTCTATAATACCTATCTGGCTTGGCTGGTGCAGGGGGCAAAGAATCAGGAGATAAGCTGGATTCAGAGAATACATCATCTACAATATCTAACACAGGCGGAATAGCCAGGGGCCTGTGCTGAGGCAATAAAAGGAAGTCCCTGAGCCTTTTCTTGGATTCTGAATAATCCTGACTTTCCCAATGGAAATGCTCCCTCATGGTATGTAAAGTTTCCCCAAAAGAGTAATCCTCAGGAGGAGAGGCTGAAGGGATAGATTCTTCAGCATCGGAGTCCTCATAGGGGGGGTAGAGAGTATCCATGGTCTGAAGAGGAATCAGAGGAAATGGAGACCTGATCAGAGGAATCATAGTCTGTATCCTGCCTAGGCCTTTTCTCAGGACGGGGATGGGAACCCCTGATTAGAGTAATGAGGTATTCGGCCATTTTGAGCATCTGTTTCTTAGGCATGGAAGACTGTCCAGGAGAATTCTGTACTTGCTTCTTTGTCTTTAATGGTGTTTTTGTCTTGGCTGTTGCTTTAATGGTAAGTTGTGAAGGTCTGAAAACACCCTCAGAAGCCGATGCCTGCTCAGTGGCTCCGGACCCATCTGAGGGATTAGATTCCGTAGGTCCATACCTTGAGTTTCCAGAGGCCTAGTTGTCTCCACGTGGGAGTCGGAGGCAGCCTGTGGCTCTGAGGTAGCAGGTGTCAGGGACTGCGAAAGCGCCTCACTGAGAACCGGCGGACCGGCGACTGGCCTAGAAGAGGCTTCGTCGTCGTCAGTTTTGCACCTCAGATACCTGTCTTTACCCTTGTCTTTGCGTTTTTTAAGAATTGTGGTCGTCGGTTGTTCCGACGGCATTGTATAATTGAACCTTCATCCAAAGTAGTGCAAAGCTAAATCAAAACGTCGTTTTATAGTGCGTTTGTTAAATCTAGCACAAAACCGACAACTAGTGAAGTCGTGATCAGGGCCTAGGCATGGAATACAGTAAGAGTGGAAGTCCTTATGAGGTATTTGCATCCCACAAGAAATACAATTAACTTTTTCTAACATCAGTCTAAGGCAAGAAAAAAGTTTCCCCAATGGGGTACTTAGCTTTATTGAAGACTTCGGATCTGAAATTCAACTTCGAAAATCTCAGGAGTCGGCCGACCGGCACTTGCGAACTGTTTTTGCTTTGGGCACCGTGCGGCAAGAAAGACTGAAGAAAATGGCGTCGGATGCATGTTATATATCCCTGGCGCACTGACGTTAAGGAAGAAGCGATAGCAACCGACGCCGGACCAAGACTTTGGAACTCTGGCCGACTGTGGGACTGCCTGTTGGCAGGATAACACAAGTGTAATGACTGCAGCAGTGTAACACGATGGACATCTAGTAAATTCCAGTTCTTCCAAAGGATTTTTTTTTTAATCTAAAGCCTCTATACTATAAGGTGTAATGAAACTACATGTAAAGGGGTTGTTGTTCATGGTTTCTGTGTTGTTAGTAGCTACACTCAGTGTCTCTGTATTTTCCACTGTCCCAAGTTGTGCTCTATTGCTGTTTAATAATGGTTTAAATATCCCTCTATGCCTTTTACTACAAATTTCATCTATCAAGCTCAAAATTAATGGTTCAGGGTACCCACGTTGAAGAAACATATTCTTTAAGTTATCACATTCAGCAAAAAAGTCACCTTCCTCTGTTATCATCCTCGCTGCCCAAACAAGTTGACCCTTGACCATCTTTTTTGCTGGTATGGGTGACTACTAGAGAAGTGAAGGAAAGTGTTAGAATATGTTGCTTTTATAAATATTTTGGCAGTGTACTGCTGTTTAATCACGTCTTTTTTAATTCGATGTCTAGATAAGCAATAACATGTGTATTAAAATTACTAGTGAATCTCAAGAAAAATGTAGTATTATTAAAATAATCAACTAGATCCAAGCAAGTTTATTGTTGCCTTTAATAATAATACAAATGTCATCCAAATAACATGTATAAAAGTGAATTTGTTCACTTATTAGGTCTTTGGACAAAACATATTCCAACTCCCAAAAAGTCATAACTAAATTAGCAAAGCACGCCCCATAGGGCGAGCCCATTGCCACTGCTATTTTTTTTATGGTAGTATTCGTTATCGTAAATAATAGAATTATTAGATTAAATAATATCCAACAGTTCTTCAATTAATGATATTTCTGTTATTGGTGCGTTATTTTTTCTCAGCATGTAAGAGAACCAGTCTATTTCCGTGGGATAGATGTGTAAAGGTCTCTTACATCTACCCTAAACTCTAGATCACTGATGCTATTCAAGAGTGACCAAGAATCTTTACATATTTGCTTCATATGTTGAATGTATTTCTTCAACATAGCATCAGCTACCTTTGCACAAGTAATAGAATTCTGTGCATCCACAAAAGGTCTCATCAGGGGGTTGTTCATATTTCTGTGGATCTTAGGAATTCCAAATAGGACCGGGGTTCTGGGCGTTCCCATAGTCAAGTAGTTAAACGTACTAACATCTATCTTTGCCTCTATAAATAAATCATTTATACAAGTCTTAATAAGTGAAATTCTTTTATATGTATCACTTAATTGTTTCATCCTACTTGCATAGTCATCTAAATCCATGAATACAAGCCCCCCACCATTATCAGGTTTCATGATACGCAATGGTAGCTTCCATAGCTCATTTAGATCAAGCCATTCAGTTTTACTCATATTATAATTCACATTTTTATTGTTAGCAAAAAGGGACCTAAAATCAAGTTCACTCTTCTTTTCTTACCTCTATTCCCCTCCTAGATTTTAAAAACGGCTTATATGACTGCATAATGTAAAACATTAACTTTTAGCCCTAAGAAAAAGTGCACTATTTTTAAATAAAAGTAAACTGTACACCATTCTACTAAATGCATTAAAGTATTAGGGCTGCTAGGAAGGCTGTTATTTCTTATTCACTTCCCATAATTTCAGATTTAATTTTCCACTGAATTGCTTGTCACTGTACCTTTAAATTTTACAGAACTCCCAACATTAATTGCTTGCACCTGTAGACAGCTTGTATCTGTGTAAAAGTAGTCTGCAATTAATCTTGCGTCAATTCCACTCAGAAAAGACTGTACAAATACCTTCAGCTGCAGACTTTTTGACTACCATTGCAAATTTGCTAATGAAAAAAAAAGACAACTTTGGAGATGTATTAAACTTAGCATATCCCCTGGCTTTCATCATTTTGTATTATTTTTCAAGCCTACTTGCTTACAAAAAGTACTTGTTTATAGCTTATGCCAAGAGCATTAATTTAGACAATAACTCTTGTAAAAATAGAAAATATTTTAACTCTGCATATAGAACTATCAGTGAAACTTTTACACCCTAGCCTCTCCCCCAACAGTAACCCAGTATCACAGCATACTCACATTAAACTTGCTTTTGTCAAGTCTTTCTACTCTTGTTATGCTGTAAAGCCTATTTTTTTACACCTAAACAATACGTGTTACTTTAACATCTTTAACATATACAACAGTCACTGAAATGACTCTTCCCCAGCATTTAAAATACTCCTGACTACACATTACACAAAACTGCTTTACTGTATATAACACGCACTTTACATCATGCAGTGTCCTATACAAATACTAATAAGAACAAAAATTGTTTTACTTACAATTACCTTTTCCCCTTTCAGTGTCCTTCTAGACAAGAAAAAGTGGGGTATACACTTTACAGTCCACCCCCAAGTTTAACAATGGCAACAAAAGTCCAGTTATTCTCAGCCACTTTTTCTTGCAAAGCCATATTTTACAAATGTGACTGATGCTTTATAGTCTCACATTTATTCAATAATTTCAGTGCTGCCAGTCTTTTTCCTGTATACCTCCCTCTCCCAACACCAGGCTCAAGTCCAATGTACCCATGATTCTTCCTAGCCAACTCCTGCACTTTTTACTGTCGCTCAAACATTTTCCTTTGGAATACTGGAAAATGTTTCACTAGCAAAGTCTGTTTGTGGGCTTTATTGTCAGATGAATGAAAAGCAGGGTCCCCTTCTGTTTGCTGGCTCACTTTTTGTTGGATAAAATTTTTATTTCCTTCTTAGCCTGTTCTGAAGCCAACAAGATATTTGATCCTCTAGGAAAAAAATTCTGAAGACAGCTGGATACAGCTGCTTGAATCTTACACCTGCCACTCGACATCCCTTAATTGATGGGATACATTAACTTCTCTTCTGCCCAGTGTACAGTGAATAATCATTTTCCACAAACACTCAGCTCTCTTCAGTTTTTAGTACTTTACCCTCCTGTCACAATGTTGTCAGCACCAACTCTTTTTGCTAATATGACTGCATCTTCACTAATACAGGTCTTGGCTGCTTTCCCATGACCAGGTTTGGAGCATACACTAGATGTTTCTTTTCAATTAATAAAATCCTGCTGTGAAATTCCAGTCCAGTTGCTTATTTTTGCTTTCATAAAATTGATAGTCTGTTCCTTTTCTTGTACAACAGAAAATCTCAGGTTTTTGATGTATGTCCTTTTTTTTATTTATTTATTTATTTATTTATTATTATTTTTTTTTAACTCTACCAAAGGCTCTTCTTGAGAAGTCTCATACTTCATTTCGGCCAATGATTTTTGCAGTTTATCAATTCATTTGAACAGCGAGTTAAAGCTTCTCGTATTTTTTCCAGCCTTTTGTTATTTGAGTTGATAAACTTCTTCAGTCTTTCTTTTATTTTAATCACCTGAGCACATTTCATTTACTTTTTCCTCTAAATTACTAGAAGCCTACTTTTGTACCAGACCTGTACCTTGAACTGCTTTCTGCTAAACAGATACAGGATTATTCCCAAACAGTGTTTTCTTTTCACCTTTTCTGGTTGATTTTCTTTCATGTTTCCTAAAATTCTTTGCTGGCATCCAAGCAGTATGTTTACTAGCAAGTAAATGAATTTTAACCCCAGAATACAGTTTCACTGGCTCCCTTTTCTCAGTTTCTTTTATCACACCGGGAGAGCTGAAGTTAAGCTGTTGATCAGTGTGTAACCATCTGGGATGTCTATATCTAAAATCATAATAACTTATTTCATCAACTTTGTGGGTAAGTAGTCTGTACCACAGTGACTTTTTTCTGCCTTGACCAAGTAAAAAAAATATTTAAAAAATTAGTTTAATGTAACAGACAGAAACAATATCACATAAAGAACAAACTTTTTACCATAAGTAAGAGGACTAAAACTCTTAACTTGTCAATAAGCTGCTTTCTGAGCCACGGGTACAAGGTTTCAGTCTTTCCATCTTCATCTGTATAATGTATTATGTTAAGCAAGTAACTTAGCCAGATATTTCCCTAGAGCAATTGAGAATTTGGACTAGACTCCTTAATGGTACCCTGGAATGTATGTCTAGTAACTACCTATGAGCCTATAAAGAACAATAAATCACTGAAAGCAAAATTTTTCACTCAAAACATAAAAATGGTCAAAAACACTAAATTCAGTAAAAAAAAAAGTCAACAGAGTATTCTATTAAGTAACAATAAAACAATGAGTCAACACATGAAAGATGAAAAAACAAAACATTGTGACAGAAAAAATGTAATATGTGATGTAAGTAAAATAAACATGCATAAGCAATACGGTTTAGCAGCAAGTAATTGATCTTGAAATAAAAACTAATTTAAATCTCTTAAGTAATTACAGGCCCACTTGCAAAAGTTCTAGGAAAGACCAGAGACAACTTACAAATCAATCTACAGGAATGTGACAACTGACAAATGGTATTTTCTGTGAGTCAAATAATGAGGATCACTTGCACTGAAAATCACTTCCATCCAACCCCAAGTTCAACCTTTTCCATAACTGTTGTGTGACTGGAGTTAATACACATAAATTTGGGGGGGGGGGGGGCACCTAAAAAATGTTTTTCAGAGGAAAGCAAGCGATTCTTGGTTTTGGGACTCAGAAACCAAATTTGGACAGACAACACAAATCGCAGACTACACACTACAGTAAGCTGCTTTACTGGGCATGAAATGTGTTTTCTGATCAAACAATAACAAATGTAGTGTTTTGTTTCCCATTACAGATAGGAATTTACAAAAAAAAATGTTAATAGTGACAACTCATTTGTGAAAGCAGATGGGCATCACATGTACTGAATGTGAAAACCAGTGACCTAGCAGAAAAGACAAAACTAGGAATGTTGTAGTAATACATATACATACATGTGTGTGTGTATATTTACACACACACACACACACACACACACACACACACACACACACACACACACACACACAAGCTCTCTGAGGTGATACATGCACCAAGGGCCATTCACTGAATAATGAAAATGATTAAAAATTACAACTGCTGGGTGTTTCAAGGGACAAAGTAAACACAGATGGGGAAGGAGAGTGGTGAGGATAGCAGTACAGTATAGCTTTATAGAGGGGTTGGTTTCATTTTAATATCTCTGGAATTGTATTATTCAAAGAGAAGTAAGAAAGACACATTAGGACAAATATGCTTTTTAACAGAGACAGAAAGAGGAGAACTTGATAGTTGTTCAGAAAAGTACTAAAAGGGCAAAGCTCACTATGAAAGCAATGAAATGGTAGCTAAATTAGGAATGCTTCAAAGAAATGGACAGTAAGAATGTGACAATAGAAGAATACATCAGAGCACTAGTAAATGTCCATGGAGTAAGAACTTAGTAAAAGATAACAGTGAGAAGTAGAAGATGATAAAGGAAGTAGGAAAAACAGAGTGAATGGTGCTAGAGTGATGGGTGATCCTGCAAGAAACTTAAAATGTGAAGCAGCATTACTCCCTAATCCAGTTTAATTGTAACTTGGACAACTGGATGAGGAACAGGAAATTCATGCCTGGTTTAGCACCTATGTCTCTAATGGAACAGAGGCAGCCTATAAATGGTTAATCTCTCAGGCCCCTATTTACACAAAAGCCTGTAAATGACAGAATATTTATTTATTTATTTATTTATTTATTTAAATTTGTTGACCGGGAGTGTCCGACTGGATGTAGGTCCATTTTCAGCGGAGGCCCAGGGAGAAAAGATCCACAGTTAAAATAAACAGGCAGTAGTTACATTGGATTTACATAGCGATTAACAATTTGATTAACATAGCAATTAATTACAAACAGTAGAATACAGGGATAGAGCCTTCAGGCAGTCTGCATAGGACATATTACTTATGCCCTATATTCTTTTAGTAAAGAACCTCTGTGGACATTCCGGTTGTTGTATATGCCTGGTTAGGTACATATCAAAGGGGGAATTGTACTCAGTGATAGGTCTGATGAATCCCAAATACAGTGGAACAATGTCTTCCTTGGACTTAGATGCCATACCTTTGTTTATAAGTTGCGCAGTAAAGAATTATTTCCTCACCACTGTAGACATGTGATGATCAAAGACTAGATTACTATCTGTGTGTGGCCCTAAGTCCCTAAATACTGGGTCAACTTTAAGGGCTGTGTTGTCAATATGATAGTTACCAGGGATGGATGACTTTCCAAAGGATACTATTATGCATTTCTTGGGATTTAGTTTTAGTCCATGACTCTGACACCAGTTGTTTGTCTGCCTCAGCCCCTTCTGGAGAACATTTGTATCAGTGTGAGATTCACCGGCAGCTCAGAGATTTGGGATGCATGGCTAGGCTTAAAAAGGCTCTTGTGGTCGTCAACCTAGTAAACACCAATGAGCCTATGAAAGGAAGGTGGCTGTACTAGAATCACTAACAGTACAAAGTGAGGAATACATGGATGGAATAACAGAAGGGCTCAATGACAAGAAGGGTTAAGACGTGATGGTATCATGGTGCAGCGTTCAAGAAAGACAAAGTGAAAAAAAAATGAGGGTTGGAAATACACAGAATGAAAAAAAATTATAAATGAAGCTAACAAGAGAAGAGGAGATAAGCAAGTAATAAGCAAAGAGAAAACAATGAGTTATAAAGATGGCATGGAAGACACTGGGAAAAGTAATAGTTAAAGTTGGTTAAATCAAAACAGATTTTCAACACTAAAGTAGGCAGGATCAAAACATGAAAATGAGTGTACCTGCACCCTCTATAGGCCATCTTATGCATGTGCAAAAGATGATATGGTCAAGGACAAAGTAAATGATGATGTGAAAGAAGCAGGTAGCTATGACAAAAGACCTTTATCAGCCAAATACAGACTGGAGTAGCCCATCATCCCAAGGAGGTAGAGAGAATAGACTTGCTTGAGATAGCTGATCAGGAAGGGTTTCAGGAAAAAAATAACTGTTGGAAACCAGAAGAGAAAAATCTTCAAACTCATTTTTGGTAGGAATATGAGGTAAAGAATTTACAAGTTATGGTTTCACTGGCTACATAAACAAAAAGAATATACAACAGCCTTGTCAATTACACAAAACACCTTGTACTAAGTTTGAGTGTTTCCAATGACTTCAGTGGGTTACATTAATCCCTTATGTTGCTGCTGAATACGCCTTCAAATAATTTGTACAGTTTTTTATGAATGAAGTGCCTCATCAATGATTTCCTCTTTTTTAATAATTTTTTTGTAGAATTACTTGCTTTCTGAATGTATTTTAGAAGCACAGTAAGGGTTGCATTAGAATCTATTAGTTCAGCAGTTAGAATTGGGTCTTTTTGGCCTAAATGCCACTTTTCAATCAATTAGAAGCTGTCAGTATTATATTTTACATTTTATTCTTTCACTTTTACTTATTTTTTTATCTTAAATAAAACAACTTTCACATCTAGTAAGTTAAATTAGGTGGACAATACTGTGTATGAGGCCGTGAGTGTGTACGCAAGAGTGCGGGTTTGTGTATGGCGTGTACATCCTGTGTAGGTAAACTTTCTTATAATATGCTAAGAGTGTAGAAAAACAAGGGTCTACAACAACAACAAAAAATAGAATTTATTGGGGTTTGGGGATCTCCTACATGTTGCATTTAAGTTTTTTTGAACAGGTCACTAATTCTTATTCACTTCAATTTTTTTCTACAGCTACAGTTCTAAATAAGGTTTACAAGGGATTTGAATAAATGGGGTGTCTCATGAATGCTTCTCTACTGTTCCTCAGAATGTTTCTAATTTGTTTATATCTTGGATAGTTATTCATAGGTTGTTACTAGGCAAACAACCGGGGGGGGGGGGGTTTCTAAGCCTAGCCAAGGTTTCCAGAAAGAATAATAACATCCTGTTATGAAGTACTTTTGTGATACAGCAGTGAATGTGTTGTTAATTTTTATTAGTTTTATGTTTTACTGTAATGTTAGCTTAATTTTCTGCTTTAGGTTCAAACTGCCACTAGTGATATTTTTGATAAACAGCTTGTGGTTGTGATTTACTTTTATATGTTACATATTTTATTTTTTAACTTTATTTATTTGTTGCTTTAATTGGGTTTATTTCTACGGCTTTGATTTATGCAGAGGAAACTGTTTTTTCTTTTTGGGGGGGGTACAGTTTACATTTATTAATTTTTATTTTATTTGTACTCTGCTGACTAAGTTAGTGCCACTATGACTATGGCTAGTTTTCAGAGGAGACCTAATTTGGGATTCATACTGACTAGGGAAACTTCCTGTACTCTATTTTTATAGGTTCCTTGTTATCTTTTACATCCACCTAAGCTACTACCAACTCAGATAAAGGTGCTTTGTTTAATGTCTTTTAAGAAGTATACACATAAAAAAATAAAAGAGGTGTCCAGCAAACTAAATACCATACAAGCAAGTCTTGTATCCCTTGCTTTCTACACTCTTGGATAAAATGGATGGTCAGCCATCATGTCTTCCCTCAGCTGCCCACCTCATAGCACCTGGTATACTCGGGCATTGTAGCAAGCCTAATATTCATAGAGAATGTACTACTACTTACCCCATCACAAACTACATTAAAGAGATGCAAATATTTAGCTAAGATGGCAGCATAACTCGCACAAAATAGTGTGAGTACCAAACACCTGCAAAACTATAACATGTTAAAAAAGTACTTCCTAACCCTCTAAGAGCTAATAAGATTAGTTCTCAGTGGAAATTTAAAAAATAACATACTGCTGCATCCAAAACAGTCACTGGTAAAAAAAAACTTGCTGCAAAGCACAGTTAAACCCTCTACTCATAAAAATATTTTGATCAGTGATTCCACAGTAAGGCACAGATTCTGCTCTCGCAAGGTTTTACAAAATAAAGTGATGGAGAGTTATTTTTCAGGTGCCAAGACTCCAGTGTCTTGAAGGCCCTCAAGATGAACAACTATGACTTCCACACTGTGGTGCTCCTTGTGGGTGTTAATGACCTGGTGGCAAAACCCTAAGCGATATGCAAAGACACTTCCAAGTGTTCCATGCATGTCACAAACGCAGGAAAGATGGTGGTACTGAGAGGAATCCTACCTTTACAATGAATGATGCAGAGGTACAAGGAAAAGATGACTGACTTCAATAACTGGTATCATTTGTGGGGGACTTGTCAGCAAAGGATGAACTATGGCACAGTCCCACTTGCTTTGCCAAGGACAGCCTGCATCTCTCATTCCAAGGCTTCCACATTCTAGTTAAAGCCTTTACTGGCCCCACAGTGCCATTTTCTTTGGCAGAGTCTAGCTAATGGAACTTCAACCCTAAAAACAAAACCAAACAGTGGACAATATCAGTCCGGTACTGCTCAGTAATAGGAGTCTAAATAACAGACTGCATGGTGTTGGAAGTCCTCCTGTATTTGAAGCACATTCATGTGTGTATTACTACTGAAACGTGGTTTAAAAATGCAGAAAACACCCTCTCCCATACCAGAAATTATCCCTACCAAGACTTTAGACTAATGGAAACTGTGGTGGACTATCCATATTTGTTAAACATCACATTAACTCAAAACAGATACAGAAAGACCAACAAACTGACTTTGAGACTGAGGTTAAACTAACTTAAAAAAAAATCCATCATCCTGTCAACTCTATCGATATACTGGGAAACCTATGTCTACAATGCAGTCCATGCTCAAACAATCCTCAATTTCATAAACAAAATTTCCATTGATCAAATGATCAAGAAGCTCAATACAGTAAAATACAGCATCTATATCTGCCATCACACTGGTATACACTTCTCCAGTTAAGTCCAACTATAAATTGGTTACATTTTTTTTCAAAATGTCTAAAACAGCAGATGTAAATATCACAGTATTAAAAGACTTTAAACATACAAATACAGAACATTTTTAAACTA
>NC_056731.1:891713174-891796088 GCF_019279795.1 Protopterus annectens
AAAGAGATAGGATAGTCCCTTTCTAGAAACAGCGTAGTAAGTTTGTCACACTCAATAATAAACTATGAATCTTGAGAGGTCATACGTGAGACCCTAACAAATTGTCCCTTTATAATTGCCCTCTTTTGGAATCTAGGATGCGAACTATGAAAATGCAAATAACTATTTGAAAACGTGGGTTTTAGATAAATACTTGAATTAAACCCCTGTGGTCCTTGGTAAGTGTAATATCCAAATAGTTGACAAAGTTATCAGATACCTGGTGGGTAAACTTTAAAAAAGTAGTTGTGGAATTTATATAGGATGTAAATTCATCAATACCATGAGCAAGTCCTACCCAAAAAATACAAATGTCGTCCAAGAATCTCGTATAGTGAATCCAGTTTTTTGCAAATCCACTATTGAGGACGAATTTTTTCTCCCATACTGACATAATAATTGGCCCCCATAGACACCCCAGTAATCTGTTGAAAATACTCCCCACCATAAAATATAAAGTTGTTTTTCAAAACTAACTCAACAACTCGAGAACCATACAAACATCGTTTTGTGTTACCCCTGAACAATCCCAAAGGACCTCTTCCATCCATTTTAGACCTGTTTCCGTAGGTATAATAGAAAACAGATCAACCACGTCAATGGTCAAAAACATAAGGTTAGGCCTATACAAATCATTGGTGACACTATGTAGGAATTCCCATGAATCCTTCAGTAAATATGTTTGCCTTCCCCATATTTGTTTCAATTTCCAATCTAAAAATTTGGAAATGGTGTGGGTTTTAGATCCCTGCGCTGCCACTATAGGTTGAAGTGGTGGATCCATGTTTTTGTGAACTTTAGGCACTCCAAAAATGGTAGGTACCTTGGGAAAGGGGGTCTCCAAATAAGAATAAATGTCAAATTCAATAACTTCCTGATCCAACAAATCTTTAATTGCCAAATCAATTTTTTATATGAGAGATGAATCTCATTGATGGATGTTAAAGAATATTTAGTAATGTCATATAATATATCACACATCATACTCTCATACAAAATCTGACTCATGAAGACTGTCCCCCCACCTTTATCTGGTTCCATCACCCTTAAAGAACAATTATGACCTAAATCATGCAACAAGTTAAGTTCCTCATGACTTAAATTGGGGGCAAATTTAGCCTGGGACAATTCCCTATGTATTTGTTGTTCTATCCTGTTTTCCAGATTCTTGAGTTGAGGATGCAAAGGAGGGTTGAAAGTACTGGACTTCTTCAAAAATAAGCTAGGAACCACTGGACCATTACCAAACAAATGTTCAAGGTTAAGCTTACGAATAAACAATTTGAGATCTAAAATGGTGTTAACAGGGTGGCTACTTCTACTAGGAACAAATTTGAATCCCATGGTAAATAAATCAAAACAAATGTCTGTAACTGGGACATCACTGTAATTATAAATATGATAACCATTTTTAATAAATAACTGGTGTTCCCCTATATTGGTTACAGAAATATCTCCTATCTTTACCAATCCTGATTCCTGTTCCTTCTCCACCCCCGGGGCTGAGCCTCCCTCCCCTGCGGGTGTATCGGATACACCGGATATTGAAGTCCCCCCTGTTGGTTGCATATACGCTTGGACCTCCTGGGTAAAAAATCCCCATTGGACTGTTCCTGTGGATCAATTTGAGCATCGCCTACCTGCTCTACTTGTACAGGGGACATAAGATACATATATCTTAAATATATGCATACATGTAGAGGGTCTAGTATTAACTTCAATAAAAGCAGACTCAGGATCTGGAATCTCATGATGAGTTGTAGCCACTGATTTATTCCTGGGGAGAAAACCTTTTTTTATAATAGGTGGAAACTTAAATGGTCTGGCTTCAGTCATTTCCTGGATGAGAGTGTCCAGAAGTTGAACAGGATAGCTCCTGTCCAATAGCCACTTTTTGAGAACAAGACATTCTTTCAGGAAAGGCAGAGGTGACAAGAATGATATAATCTGAGATAACCCAGCAGAAATGTTAGATAGTAACTTAAAAACTGTTTCTCAGAGAAAGTCTGCATTTTGTATTTGTCTTTGGACCTGTAAACATCCATTCAGCACTTGCATTTCCCTGGCTCTGTAAGTAAGATTTAGATAAAGTAACTTATTTTAGAGATGGATAGAAATATAGTAAGATTGTTTTCTGTAGTTATGTGAGACTGTCCTGCAATGTTGTTTTTAAGTATTTCCTGTGATTATGTACTCTGTTACCACTGTGTTGAGTTACTGAGTATTGTCTTATGATTTTATTAAATATATTTAAACTTTTAATTGTGGCTGGTTTGTTTAGAGATATTTAAGTTCTTAAGAGTACTTGCATGTGTATTTTGTGACACTGTATAGGCCACTTAAATAGCCTTAAAAGTTTGGTCACACTTACCATTTGGATAATAGTAACATTACACAGCAGAATTGGTCACCCTTTGGCAAGGGCCTTATATTAGCTGATAAATAAGGGTGGTTTGGTGGCAGTGTTTACTACCTTACAGTCTGGCAGAAGGGGGCATAATGAGGGAACCTGTGTCAGCCTTCCCCAGGAGTGTCTGTGTTTCTGTATATAAATCAAACCTCTTAGAGTTTGTGCGTGCGTGTGTGTGTCTGTGTGTGTGTGTGTGTGTGTGTGTGTGTGTGTGTGTGTGTGTGTGTGTGTGTGTGCGCGTCAGCTACTTAGTCAGGGACAAGAAGCACTGGTTGGGCAGAGAGGGTGCTGGAGGTTTTGGCTTGACCACTTGGCTGAGATCTTAACCCTATAGCTGTGCCATTGGGGATCTGAAGAGAGAGCGAGAAACCAGCCCCAGATTGACAGTGATCTTTGTGTGCTCTTAAGGAAAATTGTACTTTACTGTGTGTGTACTTGTCATCCTCCCAATGTGTACGTCCCTCACTGGTATTAGTGGTGAGGATTGAGGCTCCTTGATTACTGGGTTAGTGCAGGGACGTCACATCACACATACATGGATACATTATTATACAGCAGCCAGCACGTTAATCAGACCAGTAATATCTGTTGTGTTATGTAATATCTAAATGTTTCTTCATGATACCGTCTTCTTTCACATACATGCAATTTTTATTCACTTTTCTTTCTTAATGTTTCTTTCACTTTTGGTTTATGAGATGGGTTTGTTGCTATACTAAACTTTCAGTTTCACTACACTGTATTGTTTCATGATATAAATAAATCAGATAATTATGTATAATCATACTCACACATGCGCAGTACCAGTGACTATCTCAGCCAAACAAATTTAACACTATAAAACAAGAAAATGTAACAAGGAAATCATGAAAATATACTATACAGTTTAAAAAGTATCGACTATATCAACTTACTTATGCAACATACTGCTTAATGTTGCAAATACATGACTGATTATATATAGGTCGACTATGTTCAAGACATCATTGCAGCATACAGTTGTCATATTTCTCAACCTCATAGCTCAAGAAAACTGGAGAGCCTAAAATAATGGGGATAAAGACCCAAAAAATAGGCAAAGTTTTTAAATATTACTTTTATAAACACACAAAGTTGCTAGAACAACAACATTTGTGTTAGCAAGCTTTTTCTGAAGGATATAAAAGTCTGAAACTCAAATATATGAGATTATTAAGTGACATCAATCCTCACTGATATACTGAAAAACACAGATTTTATGAGGAACTGACCAGAAATACGAGGGAAAATCTCAACATTCTGCAAAAATCTGGACGTTTCAGGGGTATGTTTGTTGTATAACAAGTGTAATAATTATACCTTTAACTACCACTAAGCAGTACCCAACCTCTCAGCTATGCTACCATTACAGAACATGCCACTGTTTTGCCTTTTTCCATAGTTCCCAGGACAAAATGACTACGCAGTTAGAATTTAATGACTAAAACATCCAGTAATTATAAGAAGAGTTTCAGTAGTCTGCCAAAATGTAAATAACTCAGAATGAGTGGGAGGGTTGCAGTGTATTGTGGGTAATCATGCAACTACAGCATATAATGTTAAAATGTCACTACTGTTATTTCATGAAATGATGTAGTACATAGAGGAAATGAATAGTGTGCCTTTTTCTACTCAACCACAGTCTCCAAGTGACTGAAATGTTTTTTATACCCATTATAATGTGTTACAGTAAACACTTGTGCCGAATGAGGATGACCTTCTCTCTTATTAACAGAACAGTAAGTTTTACAAACCAAGAAATGTTCTTCCATGCAATGCTAAACTATGAGACAACAGTAAAAAAGTGAATGCAATGGCTGCCTTTAGTCACCATCTGAAATGCATAAATCTGCTAATGATTATTCCTGGGAAGAGTTAAGTTAGCAAGAAAACTGAAGACTTAATTATTCACTCGGTTTAAGGAATTTGCTGTATGAGATTACTAAACAACGAATACCATTTCAGTTTAGTTTGGTATAAAATATGTTACACTGCTCTGAGTCACAGCTGGGAAACATTATTAGAGGTCTGATTATATAGCACTCTAGGGCATATAAATCAGATTGAAATGTGCTGACAAGACCTGTGGTGCTGAGGAATCTTACAAATAAAAGGTACATGGAGATAACATAGGACACTGAAAGAGATGTCTGACTTTGTTATGCCAACATGCACCTTTCCGATATATTAAGGACTGGTTTTAACTTCTGTCATATTAACTTAGTGCTAGGGTGTTTTTATTTTTACAATTTACAAAAAAAGAAAAAACCTGACTCATAAAAAACACATGCTAGTAACTTGGGGGAGAAAAGATTTGCATTAATAAAACGTGGACAAATACGAAAAGTACAAAATCTTTGCAGTAAAACCTTTGCTTTATGTATTTTACTGTTTGAGAACACTAAAATGTATGACATTTAAACCACTAACTGTTGATTTTTCTGTTGCATATTTTGGGCCACTTGTAGACTTCAGAAAACTTTCCATCATATCTTTTCTGTCAAACAACTGACTGGCAGCTTTGATGATTTTACTACAATTTTTCATTTTTAGAAATAAGTGAATGACTCATATAGGCAGTTAGAGTAAAAAGTCTGTTTCCAGCTAGTTTCAGGTACATTAACACTCTGCCCTGCTTCCAGTTTTCCTTACTTTCCTCACTTGTAAAACCAAGAAGCACTTTTAATACTGCCCTGGGCTGCTTGGCTCTTTTGTTACTATGAAAATGATACCATCCACCCAGCACAAAGTCCAGTCTGAAGAAGGAGGACCACATCTGCTTTTCAAACTGGAAATTTCTGTTTTAACACTGGCTCCATGCTACAGAGGGATAGTACCCCCTCCCCCCACAATTTTGATCTACACAAATCTAATGCTACTGTAATATACTAGGTACAAAAGAGGAATGAAGAGGCCGAGCCTGCATGTTTATTTCAGTGTGTGAGAAGAGGTGGGTTGGGGGTAGGGCAGATTGGTCTGCTAAAATACAGATACCCATTGGAGCCTGGGTGTTGCAGCAAGGCGATATGAAGGGCCAAGGGCAGGCATCGACCAAGCAACATTTTTCTATAACTTGAATGGGTTATCGCATGCTCAGGAGCAGCTTACCTGAATCAGCAGCTAGTACTATGCAATCCCTGCTTGCCCAGGCTGTTTTAGAACAATGAGGGTTAGAACAACTTGGACCAGTGGATGGGTAATCAGAAATTAACCCCTGGTCTGGCACTTATGTCTGATGGACGGCCCATGAATCACCCCTATATAAATCAAATGTGTAGGCCACATCTGGATTGCACAGCTAGGCTTATAAGGGCCTTAATGGTGGTTAGCCTGTTATACAACTATGAACCTATGAATTAAGTGTAGTCCTACTCCTAGCTGTACACCAGAATAAGAGTAGCCTCGCCTTTATGCTTAAGTAGGACTCTTAAGTGGGGGATAAAGAGGAGCTCAAACTGGCACCGGTTACTGTGGACTGAAGAAGAAAACGATTTGGTTAAAAAATTAAACAGTATTGTTTTCACTAGTTAGCTTCTTTGCAACCTGAGCTTATTTGTGGCTTGGTTGCTTATAAAAGCTGGCTGGGGAAGATGGGAGTGAGTGGCCACTGTGGATTTGTCCATCCTGGGTGATGCAGGTGGAGTTGGATTGCCACAGGGGTGACACCTAGTGGCAGCACTAGGTGTTCACCTAGTGTAGTTCCAAGTTGGTCAAGCCCATGTTGCCACAGCACATTAGCACTATGCAGCTGAGTGGAAACTAACATGTAGGGGCATGCTTCTCCTCAGGAGGTAGCAACTGCAAGCTCAAAGCAGTTGTCAGGGATGGTATGTTCATGAAGATGGTAGGCTTCCCTCCAGGAACAAGACAGTTTGCTACCTATCACTTCACACTTGCGGGGGGGGGGGGGGGGCAACTGGGTTTCCTGGGCAGGAACATGGGTCAACTGGGTGATGGTAGAAGAGCCATCACAAAAGGTCATGGGGGAAGCAAACAGTATTACCTTCATTATTTCACACAGTGATAGCCACTTGATCAGGAATAAGTAGCCAGAGGTGAAGTTAGATGGGACTAGCAGGTGAAGTAAAATGCTTAGGGCATCAAGCATGGATAGCTTACCATAGTAATTTTATTTCCTTTGACAACGTGTACTGCTGCTATAATGTGGAGATTTTTGCCCAGGACCTTGCCTGACAGCACAACTACCTTCATCAAACTGGCCCATTAGTTCCATCGAGATATGAACTGCGTATTCCTGGGGTAAGTAAGTGTCCTACAACCTAAGAAGTTCCTGCCTAGGAACTACCATTAGCCAGCATGTTCTATTAGCTGACTTTTGGTTAACTATGTCAGCAGTTTTCCGAACTCAACAAGCTGCAATTTGACTACTTGTAGGTAGTCAATATAAATGTTGTAAGACACACACACAGATATATTCATATTCACAGAAGCCTACTCATTCACCCACATGCATGCATACTCCAACAAACACATGCACACACATCCATTGTAAAGACTCCCTAACCTATCTCCTTAATGCTACTACCCACAAATATACATATTCGTACAACTTTATTCATGCCCCTACAGAACATGCATTCATGCACCCCCATGTAAACAGCTCCATCTCACATCTTGACTGGACTTGCTGCACTATGACTGCTTCCAAGAGATGAAATGGGTGACTACTATCTTTGGATGGTATTTACTTTTTCCTCCAACAATGAAAATTGACGTGGCCAAGCAATTCTCTGAATCATTTGGCAGAGCAAATTGTGAGCTGCAGGCATTTATTGAGGAGAGTAAATGGCTAATTAGCATTAGCTGCTTTCCACACTGCTACATTATCTTGCAGTTCTGTCTTTAAGACTGTTCTTTGCTTCGAGGCCAATGCTAGCGAATAAACTCAGTGGTAGTGTGGTCTAAGAATTAGAAAGGCTTACCCCAAGGGGGAGAATGGCCATGCTAAGTCTTCCCCTTGTGGTAAGCCTTTCTGAGTCCCAGCCAATGTCTGTGACTTGACTCTACCCCCGACATCCACACTGACCAAAAGCACAGTGTAGAAGCAGCAACTAAAACTGTGTCAAAAGTGAAACACCAATCACTTGTACAGCATGCAAACAGCAAGAAAAATTGTCAGAGGTGTGACACCTGTCATAAAGGAACAAGTTAACTAACCATGCTTTACAACAAACTGTAAGCAACATTATGAAGGTTATAACATATATAACAATGTGAAAATCTTTAAATCAACTGTGAGAAAAAAATAATGCTAGTAAAATGAACTAAGACTTAGGGCAGATTCAATAAAGCCTGCACTAAGTGTACACTGTTCTGAGTGAACAGACAACATAGACATAACACACGCCTTCTTCCTCAAAGCTTAGTTTTCCTACTGATATTCTTGCAGCTTTAAATACTGACAGGGATTCAGAAAAGTTACCACAAAGTGTAGACTGCATAAACACTTAGTGTAATTTTTCTGGCGACTAGAAAGCACAAAAAAAGAGTGATAAGAATTTTATTGCATACATACCGTGTACACTTACTGTAGACTTTATTGAATCTGGCCCTGAGTCTTTATGTTATCTCGTTCCTACTAAACTTTAAGCATTGACACAAAGTACATATCCTATCTATGCCTCCAGAAAAAAGCCACAATCATAAAATACTTTCTTGCCATCTTTTGAATGCTAATAATGTATATTGATTCTCCTAGCAGGCGTAACTGCAAAAGTTAATAAAATATGACGATGCACAAACATAGCATCTTTCAGTCAGCTATCACATGATCAGAATATGCAAGCATTAGCTGTTAATTTTTGTGCGTGTGTGTGTGTGCGTGTGTGTGTGTGTGTGTGTGTGTGTGTGTGTGTGTGTGTGTGTGTGTGTGTGTGCGCATGTGTGTGCGTGTGTCAAGATCCCTAATAATGATGCAGTAAAGAGAGGATACAGAAAGGTCAGCTGTGTGTGTGTGTGTGTGTGTGTGTGTGTGTGTGTGTGTGTGTGTGTGTGTGTGTGTGTGTATATATATATATATATATATACACACACCAAACTCCTCTTCTTCTTCTTTTGGCTGCTCCCATTAGGGGTCACCACAGCAGATCAACTGTTTCCATTTCTTCCTGTCCTCTGCATCTTGCTCTGTCACACCAACCACCTGCATGTCCTCTCTTACCACATCCATAAACCTCATCTTAGGCCTCCCTCTTTTCCTGTTACCTGGCAGCTTCATCCTTAGCATCCTCTTCCCAATATACTCTGCATCCCTCCTCAGCACATGTCCAAACCAACGTAATCTTGCCTCTCTGGCTTTGTCTCCAAACCTTCCAACCTGGGCTGACCCTCTAATATACTTATTCCTAATCCTGTCCATCCTCATCACACCCAGTGCAAACTTTAACATCTTCATCACTGCAACGTCAAGCTCTGACTCCTGCCTTTTTGTCAATGCCACTGTCTCCAACCCATATAACATAGCTGGTCTCACTACCCTCTTGTAGACCTTCCCTTTCACTCTTACTGGTATTCATCTGTCACAAATCACTCCTGACACTCTTCTCCACCCACTCCATCCTGCCTGTACTCTCTTCTTCACCTCTCTTCCACACTCACCATTACTCTGAACTGTTGATCCCAAGTACGTCAACCCATCCACCTTCGCCACCTCTACTCCCTGCATCCTCACACACCAAACTAAATATGGCTAATTATGGCTTCCAAAACAGATGAAGATGAATACCTTAAATGCACAATGTATAACATATGAACAATTTGGAACAACACTAACAGTTTGATCTAATCATTTGCACACTTTATTGTATAAAAGAACAGATTAAACTAACCACACTGTAAACTGTCTTTCAATGAAGTGTTCCCATCCTCTATAGTACCTTTCTTTAAATTTGTTTGTAGAAATCATCTGACATAGAAAAGCAATTAAATACTTTACACTATAATGGACACTTACATTTCTAAACTTAGTATTTTTTAATCACCAACATTTCCTACCTACATTTTTATTTGGTCTCCACTGATCTCATTTCTCTACATTCTCCTTACCTTGCATTTGTCTGAAGAACTTCCTTGCATCTGCTCCCCTCATGTTTTACCATAGCTTTTGATTCAATGATATTGTCTAAACACACTTCTCTCCTTTCACATTATCTGCAAGTTCACATTATTTGAAAATGTCTCCTTTTCTGCTCTCTCCAAGGCTGTACTTAAGGTTCTAGTTTTGCCTCATCATGGGTGTTATTTTAAGACACTGTGACATTTTGGTTTTTCACTTTTCAAATTTCATGAACACTGTTGTGAAGATAGGTGAAGGCTACCAGCCTAGCCAAATAGAATTTTGGAGATCATTTTGTCATCTGTAAATATTAATGTAAACCACAGGCTTGTTGTCTTGTATGATAAAAATAGTGTTACATGTGAAACTGAACAAAATGTAACAACAGTGCCCTCTACTGACCAAGTAAAGCATGTTGTGACCCTCTGATGTAAACACGGCTCCAGCCAGTCTAGATGAAGGAATTCTTGCTATTGTTTTAAGGCCAGAGTTAATGGCCAGAATTAGTATGCATAAATTTCCTTTATTGCTCTGGTTTCTGCCCAGAGGTGAAGAATGTAAATGTACTTTATGTTAGCCTGGGAACCCAGAGAAGTGTGAAGACTGATGTAATGTGAACCAGGAATGTGATTTTAAAAACAGTGAGAATCAGAGAACATTAAGCATTTTTTTCTTGACCATTCATCTCACCAGCACTGTCTTGCTCTATATGTAAGTTTATCTTAGACTTGTGTTTTCTCTTAGAAATAGCTAGAAACTAGAAAGATTAGACTAAGTGTTTTTCTGTGATGTCAGAACTGTACTACTGAATTATTTTAAGTATTTCTATGTGATCTCTGAACTCCTGACTAGCACTCTGTAGTAAAAAGTATTGTCTTGTGTTTTGACTTCTTCTTTCGGCTTTTCCCAGTTAGGGGTTGCCACAGTGAATCACCTGTCCGCTCATGATTGGCAGTGGAGTTTTACGGTGTCGAGTTGCCAGCCTGGCACCCAACCTTCCACACAAAGCACATGTACTTACTTACACCTAGGGCCAATTTAGTGTGTCCAATCTACCTACAGCATGTTTTTGGGATGTGGGAGGAAACCGAAGCACCCGGAGGAAACCCACGCGGCCACAGGGAGGACATGCAGACTCCGCACAGAAGGCACCCCAGCCGAGGATCAAACCGGAGAACCTCTTGCTGTGAGGTGACAACGCTAACCGCTGCACCACTGCGGCCACCTTGTCTTGTGTTTTGACTATTTGTTATTAAATATTTTTAAACCCTTTCAACTGTGGCTGTTTTTGTACAGAAAATTTAAGCTCTTTAGAGTACTTGCATGCCTTTGGTAAAATTGTACATAGCCACTCTAATAGCTTTAGCCCTGGGCTATACTACCAACTAGATAATAATATTGCACAGTAATAATTGGACACCATTTTAAGGGCCTTTGAGTAGCTGATAAATATGAATGGGTGGTGTCAGCTGGTGCTGCTGTATAGTCTGGGAAAAAGGGGCACAGCTGGAGAACCTGTGCCAGCCTTCCCCAGGAGTGTCTGTGCAGTTGTATAAACTCTTCTCAAAGAGTGTGTGTGTATGCGGGTGTGTTACTTGGGCAGGGACATGATGCACTGGTTGGACAGAGGGTACTGGAGGATTTAGATTGCCCACTAGTCTGAGATCTGGACCCTATAGCTGTGCCAGTGGGGAGTCTTAATGGGGACCTGGAAAGCAAGGGAGCAACCATCCCTGGACTGACTGTGATCTCTGCGTGCTCTTAAGGGAAATTGCACTTTACTGTGTGTAATTGTTATTCTTTCCTCCTATATGAGACGCCCTTCACTGGTATTAGTGGTGAAGATTGAGGCTCCTTGATTGCTGGGCCAGGGCACAGATGTCACAACTGTATTGCTTGTGGCTTCCAGACTATCAAGACATTGTGATAACAGTTCTGCAAAAATACGACAAAAGATTTTTGCTAGGAGTTACCTTCACTAAAATTCTTAGGACCTAAAGGGTCCCTCCCTTGCCTATTATGCTTGGAATAACTTATTCTTAACTGTACATTTTTGTTAGGTGCCTGGCCATTCAGCTTTTTCCTCATTTCAGAGCTAATGACTCCCTGGAATGTAAAGGCTTAGGGTGGGGGAAAATAATTACTTGCTGAAGCCTGTCTTTCAGTTTGAACTAGTTTCAGTTTTTCTCTTTTCTGCAACCTGAAGTTAGAGAGTGCAAAGATTTCCTCTTCCAAAATTTTTATGCTGTTTTATATTTACTTTCTGGTGTTTCTGTGTGTGTGTTTGTGCATGCACATGTGCACAGTGACTTACCATCGAGGATATTTTTTTTTCATGATATGTACCTCTAGTTTTTGATAACAGCAAGCCATATAACAAGCTGAAAGGACTTGTTTGAAATTTAGAGATTTATTAATGAACTGGGAAAAAAAAAAAAAGCTCTGTCAGTAATCTTTTCACTATCATGGCAAGGTAAAGCCAAACTTTGAAAATACCTGAAGAACAATTAAACTAAGACAAAGGTATGGATAAACTGACAGAAAAACACTTCATAAAGTGTTCCTAAGGAAACAGAAAGACTAACCAAATAAGAAAGGCTTACTGTGAAGTGGAAGCCATAAAATAACTCAGAAGGTTTTCTCATGGCAGTAAGCAAGACCAAATCAGAAACTGCTCTCCTGTTATTGCTTTTCCCTGGTGGTGGCTGTAGTACAGGCAGTAGTCTTGCTGGTGAAGCCGCTTGTAAATGTGGCAGTCTAAGGGAGTGACTAATGCAAATTAGCCATACACTCTCCTAAGAAATAGCACCAGCAGAGGATTAAACTGGTACAGTGATTCATACTACCAAGTTCATTTCTCCACAAGAAGGAAAAGTGAATAAAATCAAAGAGATGGCATTCACCATCGGGAATGTGACAAACTATCCACAGAAATTTTTGTGAAGGTAAATTAAATGAAGCAACTTCAGCGATAGTATTCATCTTTCCTCCACAGTTGTGTGACCACAGAGTTGGTATATTTAAGTTTGGGAAGTGTAGGGGGCTTGCCCTCAACATCAGAGTAAAAGTAGTTTGGGCAATTTTATTTTGATGATGTTACCATCTGGGAAATTTATGCCAATCTCTTGACATTAATCCCACCCATTCAACCCTGAAGGAATGGCTGCAGCTTGCAAATTGACTGCAGGTAGGTTTCACAAAGGTATGTGTGTTCGTCTGGGAGTGTCTATGTTATACGGGCTGGGTAGGAAGAACTCTTCTGGGGTTGGCTCTGACAGCACAGTGTTTAAATCACAGGTGTGGTAATTAGCTACCAATTAAGTGTTGCTCTATGCAGCTTTAACTTGTCTCTGAATTGGAAACTGCTTCCATCGTGATAACTGACCAACCCATGTTTAGGCAATTAGCACCACTGAGGCCAAACTTTCTGAATCCCAGGATCAGCCTTAGAGATGTACATCTTATCTGACACACTGCATTGATGTTACAGTTTACTGCACAATGTCTTGATGGCTGCCTAGCTAATACCTGCACTGTGACTGGCTCTTAATCTACAGGGACTGAACAAGCATGATTGCTGTGGCAGGTCAGATGGTCAACTGACACAGGCAGAAAAAAAAACAGTAGTAAAATGCCATACTGTACTAGAATTAGATGCAGCACATATTTTCTTCTTACTCAGTAAGGCATATCTGAAAAAAGTCAGTGTCATACTACGCTTGAACAATGATAAAATAGAAATGGTTAAACACAACCACCCAATCAAACTTAACTTAAAAACTTCTTAACAATACTTCATCAATGTCATTGCTAAAAAAAATCAAGACAAACCAGATGCCTGCAGAATTCTTTTCTCCCTAGGTTATTTGTGCCACAATGCCTACTGACAACTAAGGTTACACCAATCACACACTGCCCATTCATTTTCTGAACAGCTTAATCCCACACCACCCCTGGGTGAGGAGATGAGCGAATCACATCACTCCAGTTGTCAACTACACTCTCCCCCTTATGAATGCATGTTTCCACACACGTTCTATGAAGGCTACCACTCACTGCTGGCTTGGTGAGCATACTACCTACCCAAAGCCATCCTCTGCATCCTGAGAGACAGTGGCAGAAAGGTCAGTTGGCTTCTAGTCAAACTTGGGTCACCTAGGCAGTATGCCACCAGTGTTGGCAAAAGTAGGACTCTGACAGCCACAGAAGACATGACAAAAACAGAGGGAAAAAAGGTAATTCTAAAACATCAGAGGCAATTTGGACATATCACTACTGACAAAATGCAAAAGCTGCTGGTTATCTCAAGGAATAAATACACTAAATACAACTTTTAGAGAAGATTGTGTGCATTTGTGAAACACATACAGAACACAGCAAGCCTAACAGCCCAGCTGTGGGACTACAGTAAGCTACAAGATAAAATGAACCTGCTGCCATGGACTTACATGAATCAGTCAACTGCATGCTGGTTTCACACAATCACTTTACTCATTTCAGGCAAGAAGCACTAAAACACAGACTACAACAACATCTGAATCCATAAAAATGTATTTACATACAGATAAATGTTCATAATGCACCCCAAAAAATATCAGTAAGGATTTCAAAAGTGAAAATAAAATAACGGCTGTCTGTAGCTGGTGATCACTTTCACTGCCAACATAAGGTACAAAAAAAATGTTGGCTCAGAATCAATTTGTTTGCCGACCAAACTAAAGACAACCAACTGTCTGGCTACAGAAAGAGGAAATAAATGCAGTTCAGATGTTGAATGTGTCATGCAATACAAGAAGCTTTGAATGTGTCATGCAATACAAGAAGCTTTTCTAACCATAGGTCTCTTTTTAGTAAAGAACATTTTACTGATACACATTGCACAGCAAAATACAGTTGTATAAGTAGAACTTATCATAATAGTAGATATTGAAATGCTCACTGCTGCAGTAGCCTTAGCTATACAGGTTATATTCAGCCAACGATATCTCAGTGAGCCAGCTTCCAAAGCTTCAGGGCACCTTCCATACACAACTGTCAAGTAGCTCAAGCTGATCTGATTAAAAGATAAGTTTGGGGGGCAAAGCCCTTCAGAGCTTTCCTGCCAGCAGAAAAAGGGAGGATGCACCTTCAAAGAACAATGCTAGGAACAACAAAACAGATGTCCACAACCCTGCAAAAAAACACACCAAAAAAAACAAGAGGGAGGGAGTAGCTACTGCAGCAGTGATCATGCAAATATCTACTAGTATGACGTAAGTTAAACTTATGCAACTACACTATGTGATCATACCGATCACAGCTGCAGTAGCCTTAGCTATATGGGTAGGTTACCATCGCTATGTACACTTGGGAGGTGTAAGGAGAAGAGTCCAGGGACCCCTGGATAATTGTTCTAGCAAAGCTTGACCTGGGCCTAGAAAAGGAATCAAGCTTATACTGCTTTGTAAAAGTATGTACAGGGGAACAAGTAGCAGCTTCTAGAATACTTCTACAATCCTACACTTTACAAAAAGCCACAGATGAAGCCAACACCCTGCCTGGAATAAATTTGTTATGATGAGTATAACAAAAGATAATGGCCTTCAACAACCATTTGGAAATGGCTTGTTTTGACACAAGTTGTCTCTTCTTACCTTCACAAGAAATAAACAATTGATCCGAAAATCTGACAGATGTAGTTCTTTTGGGTCTATTTTTCCTTATTGAAAGCTCACGCTTTCAAAAAAGAAAAGTATGAACCCATTTACGTAAAAGTGTACACAAATGAAAGTGCACTTTCGTGACTACCAGTTCACTGAATCGGTAATACCAACAAAAAAAAACCCACTACAAAGGCATTTCTGCAGGGGGGGGGGCTCCCCTGCACCCCTGCTACTTTATAACTCCAAGATCACACTACAAGTAAGGAAACAGGTATATTCCATTATCCCCACTGTAGCATGCTTCGGTGCTCCAGTGTTTTTGTTAATATTACTGGTTTGGTGAGTGAACCGGTAGTCGAGAAAGTGCACTCTCGACTAAATGGGTTTGTACTTTTCCTTTTTGAAGGCATGAGCTTTTGATAAGAAAAAGAAGACCTATTTCTGTCAAGATTGTACCAGAGTTGTCTGTGGACATCCAAGGTATGGAGTATGCTTCCCCCCTCATTTTTAGATTCAGTAAAGAAAACAAGGAAATGGATAGTTTGGCTTAAAGTAAACTTGGATATTCCTTTAGGTATAAAAGAATAATGATTTCATAAAGAAACCCTGTTCCGATGCAAAATAAGATAGGCTTGACTCTCCATAAGAGACTGAAACTGTTTTCCATGTCAAGAACTTCAAGTCAAGGGATTAACTTGTTCAAATGGAACAACTGTTAGCTTCTCTAAAACAAAGGTTTGGGAACAATGTATAAAAATTTTAATGACTGATGAATTTTATATACCCTATTTGCCTTTTTAGGGGCAGCTGGGTGATTAATGGGAAAATAGCAAGCAGTAACACACACGCAATCCTCTAAAGGTGACAGAACAGGAGGAATGGGTGAAGGTTCTGGAAAATCCTTCTGTAACAACTTGTAGTATTTTCTGAAGGACTAAGAAACCTTACTGTTCTCCCACTGAAAACACTGGAACATTCTAGCAACAGTCTTGGAAAAAATGAACCCCCCCCACAAGCTGAATCAGAAACTGAGCTCTCCTCCAAGTCTGAATCAGAAATCTGAGGAAAAAACTACGATCCTATCCCTGCATCTTACTGTTCAGATCCAGAACCTTGAATTCCTTTAGGAAATGAGGAATCCAGCTTTCTTTTACCAGAAACTACTTTACAAGAAAGATTAATAGCTTTAATTAAACCCAGAGCTAGACCCAATAAACTACTTCTGTATAAAGAAATTTGAGGAGGAATACATACAGAATTGTTTTTTGGTTTCTTTTTGACAGGAAAAATGGCACCAACTGTGTTTCTAATGGCAGCAGCTGCTTCCCCAGAGATGGGCACAGCATTCTGGCACAACAGGGAAACCTTCCCTGTTCCCTCTCCCAGGACAGACAAGAGTGGCTTTCCCTTGCCCACTGAGTAGACTCCTACAGCCATACAGGACATGGCTTACCCCCGGTCCATAGTGGCTGTAGGTGCTACATCAAGGGGATCTGGGGCAACAGAGTGGTCTGAGGCACATCAAATGGCCACAGTGGAGTCACCCCCTGTGGCTGAGGCAAATCGCTAGCCTGCTATGATGCCAAACACTGTTTGCTTAACTTCTTTCTGTGGCTGGAAAAAGGAAAATTCGTGGGCTGGTAGTCAATTTCATGTTCAAGCAAAAAATGGTACCTCTTTCCTGGGGAATACAAGCAGCAAATGTTGCTAAACCTACTAGTCCACAAAAGTTACTTTTGTAAAAGAAAAAAAACACACAGTAAAAAGCACTTTGAAACAATACACCAAATCCCACAGAGGAAAAATAAACACCATTTTTCTACAGAAAATATGCTTTCAGTTAGTTAACACTACTTTTAAATTGACAGAAAAAAAATAGTGCTCCATTTAAAAGTATAATATAGCCTCAATACAGTATGTTAAAACACAACACTCCAAGCTTTAAAATAGCTTTCACGAAGAAGAAAAGTAATAAAACATCAATAAATTTAAGGAAAGGGAATTTTTGTCCCCAAAGGGAACTTATCTGCCCAGCAAAGGAAAACACAAGCTGACCAGCCATCCTAAAAAGCCTCAGAGGAGTGTACTCTTTGGCGTCATTAAAACTCGGGAGGGCTTCGCTCCCAAACTTGTCTTTTAGTCAGCTCAGCTTAAGCTGTGTGGCAGTTTGGGCATGTGGAAGGTGCCCTGAAGTTTTGGAAGCTGACTGGCCATTCTATGCCTGGCAATATAACCCATAGAGCTAAGGCTACTGCAGCAATGATCCCGCAAGATTCACTTACACACACACTCAAACCCACATCCATATTGCACTTCAACTATAAGCTGCACAGCAGCCCTATAAACAAATCACTGTCTTGCACTGCCTGCTTGCAGTCCCCAGAATATAAAAAAGTGTGCACGTGCACACACACACACACACACACACACACACACACACATATACATACACGTTCACACACTATTAGTATTCCATTGTACACGAAGCTTAAGTTACTCCTTAGAGGGGAAAAGTGTACAATACAATAATAAATGGTGATGGAAAAACTGTAGGATGTGGAAAACAGCAACTACGATCTGGGCTCTCAAGACAGGTTGACATTAAACTACTTTCTAATGGATGCTTACTGTTCTACCACTGGACTCTTAAAAACTAACATAACATTGGCTCCCACTTTTAGTGCAGGGGTAGCAGATGCTGGGAAAGGTAATGTATCATATCATTACATTATAGCTTAGTACTACAGCTTTTTGTTCTGCAATCCACATTTTTTCCTTTTTTTTCAGTCACTGTGACATATGCATAACTGTAAGATATCTAGACTTAAGAAAGCATTTCGCTTGCTACAACAAAGTGTTTTACTGCCCCGTTCACAGTTAAAATATTTTGCTTGCATAGTTGGCAATTACAAGGCAGTACGAATAAAATTAAAGAAAAAATGGTTCATATTTTTTCAGCAAAGTACTGTTAACGTGCATTTTAGCAAACCTAAACCCATACATATTTCTTTCAAATTACGCAATCCAACAAGGCAAATTGAACAAGAACAAACAGGAAACCGTTCCTCCAAAAACCAATATAACAGCTCCCAGAATTTTACTGTTACCGTTTTGATGGTCCTTTCAACTGGTTAATTCAGTCATTTATTTTTATAACCAGTCATTCTTTTATCACACTAACAAGCACAATACCAGTTCTTCTTTAACTTGTGCACAAATCCTTATTTCTCAAAATAGGAATAAGAAGTGGAAACATTTTCTATGCTTAATATAACGGCACATTTCTACCTCTTCTTTTAGTGTGGCAGAAAAAGATAAGGCAATATACATAAACACAGACTTCAAATGCATACCCTTGCTAAGACTTTTGACACCACTTCAGCTTAATAATGCAGCTCTCAACACAAGAATAATGTAAAATGTTACGAAAATGTTAAAGCAAACAGTAACAGAATAAAAACCTACCTCTTCATTGCTTAGTTTTTGTGCATTGTTAAAAAAACACGAGAGCCATGCAGACTGTATAAACCTTCTGCAATACTCCAACAAGCTGGTATTTTAATTTTTTTGTGACATCTTAAGCTGCTTCTGTTTAATTAATTTCTCTTTCTGAGTCTCAAAGTCAGGCTCAACGATGGATAGCTCAGTTGTATATAAATCAGTTACTTTCAGCCCAAGAGAAAAGAAGCCACACACAAACACATTAAAAAAAAACTGTTTGCTACTCTTGGGTTGCTATACGATATGCAAACTTTTCTGAATGTAAACTCCTCACTGATCTAAAATAAAGGCTGTATGGAATAACTCCATATATTTTGTAGATACGTGTTGAGCTCAAACAGCTCCTCCTAACACAAAAAGTTTTTATGTGGAGCTGGTTGAATATATACTGTGAATAAATTCTTTCAGCTTTCCTCTCATCCATTGTCAGGAGCCATGCATCTCTACTCTGTACTGTTCCCATGGTAACATGACAGACAAGATTTGAATTTAAGTGGACATTAGCATTTCTGGTATACAGAAATCTGACCAAGTTTTCTAGTTGCGCTCCCCTTTATCCTAGTCCAACACACACACACACACACACACACACACACACACACACACACACACACACACACACACACACACACGAAACAGAAATGAGAATTAAGCATGCTATGCGTATTTTGCAGTTATACAAAGATAACATGTTCTTAGAAGAAAAGTCTGTAATCCTTGAAGTACTCTGTTATTCTTTTGGCACTCTTAAGAAGAATGCTTGGATATCAAGACAGCTAACATATTAACAGCAAAGAAAAAGAAATGCCTGAACAGACACAACCATAAATTGAAGTGGAAAAGAGACACCAGAAAGTAGAAATGCTTTCTTACTATTAAGATGTTATAAAACTTAATATCGGGAAAGCAGAATGCTCCCTTGTTAATGACATTTCAATAAAAAGCCAGCTGTGTTTGCTGTTCTACTAAGGAAACAAAAAAGATGTTTACAGACAGCAAAGGATGAAGGCTGGTGTTTGCTTGCCTGTATCAGCAAACATTCAGTCTTATTTACCAGAAACGGCACAGCTTAAGTTAATCTATAACACAATGAACACAAGCCTTTGACATGATAATATACATTTATTTGACATGATAACATACATTTAAGCAAAAAAATCTAAAGCTTTATATGTAATGCGATCCCTATTACTGTGTTCATACCTAAAAGATTTTTAAGAAAGCAAGCCCTCGTGATTACTATATACAATTCTGCAGTGCTTTCCTGAGCTGCATTTTCCTGTTATCTTTATAGTAACATGTGACTTCGGTTATTTTTCAGAGGTAAGCATACTTCACGAGTTAACAGACTCAGTTCTGCGACAGACTGTCTAGTAATCCAATCAAAATTAGGTGATATATCATGCAAGCTATGCCTCAGGAGACACCTGCAAATTGCACTGTCATTCCTGTTGGCCTTGCTGACAAAGTAAAATTACTACTTTTCTGTCAGATAACCAGGTGCATGAATACAAGAACCACCACAGGAAATTCAGGTTTCTATTCATAATATGCATTGAGAAGTCAGTAAGAGATTGATGTGATAACAAGCAGAGTCAATGTCTTCTCTGTGTTTTAAGTAGGACATATGCCTCACAAAAGATTTGGGCAGAGATAAAGCAAAGCACATTTTCCACAAAATCGACCGCTTTTGTTATATGGATTTATTCTGAAAGTAAGCAAATTCAGCAAACAAAAAAAGGGTCGATATGCATTCCAGACACAGTGTTAACATATTAAGTTCATTAAATTAACTAGATACTTGGCCAAGATCTGCCTATTTTAAATTGAGGTCCTTAACAAGTGTATTATTAAGCAGCGATCATAACTCTCAACCTCTTACAGCAAGAAATCTGGACAAAGCCACAAATAATGGGGGAACAAAGGCCCAAAAATAGAGACACCTTTTAAATACTCTTCTTACATACCTAGAAAGTTGAGAGAATAAAAGGTTTTGCATTAGCATGCATTTTCCGAAGAACATTAAGTCTGAAAATCAAATGGCTGCCATTATTTTCTGACTTAAGTCCTCGGTTATTTGCCAGTGATTTGCCAGAAAACTGCAATTTTATGAGAAATGGACCAAAAATACGAGTCAAAAATCTGGACAGTTATGAAACATAGTGTCATTGCTGGTAGTCTAAGTTAAGCACTTTATACAATTTTAATAAGCTACCATAGGAAGGCCCTATTGGAGATGTAATATTTCACTCAGGTTATGGCCTTGCTTTTGTTTAAAGGTACTCAACAATGGTCTGTGCAGCTTTCATTCACACAGGGTGGTATCTCCCCACATCAAACACACATCACTGCCTTTTTTTTTACCTTTTAAGTATCAACTTCATTAATCTCTTCATAGCTTTTAAACTCAATTCCTGAAGCCCAGCGCTAGTTTGCTAACATGCCACCCAAGGAAGTGCATGTTGATGTCTTAAGATGCATTGAATTTAAAATTCTGATTTAAAACACACATTAAGCTTGATTTTGAACATATATTAATCAAGATGTTATATTCTTTTATCTTTATGCAGCCATATCAACATTTTAAAAAGCCAGCTTTAATGAAACTCCACTGATATGAACACAGAATGGCCCTGCATGATCCTGGTAACACCTTATAAGATAAAAGTTCTTCCCAAATGACAGTTGCATCAGCAAACTGGAAGGAAGCTTCTGGAACTGTTTGAAAAGTTACAAAGGATTTATGAAGATGCCTTTTAGTTTTACAAAGAACTGTAACCTTCAAACTCCGGACCCCACCCAGTAAAAGTTGCAGACTCCAAATTTGACTTCAAACCAGTGGCAAGTGAAGTACCACAGGGTTCAGTCCTGGGACCTCTCCTGTTTGGTATCTACTTCTCTGAAGTACAGGCTAACACAGAAGGCCTTTGGCTAACAAAGTTTGCAGATGACTGCAAACTAAGAGCCATAATCGAGTCCCCAAATGATGTCGACATCCTACAGAAGGGCCTCACTGAGACAGATGCTTGGTGTCAGAGCCATGGCCTCAAGCTCAGTGCCAAAAAGAGCTTTGTCATCCCCTTTGGTAAAAAGTCTGTACCCATGAACTACCACATAGGCGGCAGTCTACCTAATGCCGAATGTGTGATGAGACCTTAGGACCCAGGTGGACAGTAGTCTCTCCTTTGATAATCACATTGCCACAGTAGTCAGGAAATCCTTCTACATGGCACACCTCATTACAAAAGGGTTCTCATCCAGGAATAAAAGAAGTCATTGTTCCCCTCTACTAGTCACTCATTAGACCCATTATAGAGTACAACGCCCCTTTTGGAATGTACCTCACAAGACAGCTACAGCAACTGGAAAGGCCACAGAAGTACCTCATAAAGATGATTACTGGCCTCAAACAGATGCCCTACACTGACCATCTCAAAAAACTCCAGCTTTACTCTGTAGCATATCGCTTACTCTGAGGTGATCTCTGCCTATCATATAAAGCTATGTCAAACCCAGAGCTGTTGCACATGCTACACCTAAAGAAATCCCAATCCCTCCGAGCTACATGCTCTAGGGACCTAAACCTTGTCACCACAATAAACAGGACATGCTGAAGGGATAGATTCATTTCCCAGAGACTTCCCATACTCTGGAACAAGCCACCCATCTATGTCAAGCAAAGTTCCTCATTAGCACTCTTTAAGAAAAATCTTGATAAGTGGATGGGAAACAGGAAATACACCCCAGGGATCACTTCTGTGGCTCTGCTCGACAGGGGCACAGGAAAATAACTTTCTTGGGTGACATAAGCCAGGGAACCTTGTTGACTACCTTACTTAGGCCCTTGGGCTGATAGCCTAGTACCTATCTATGAACCTATGTGTGATGACAGCCAGTGGGCACAGTCATCAAAAAAAATCACTTTATTCTTGTCTACAAGAAGAGTACTGAACACAACACTCAACAAAGTTTAACTCTGTATGAGGGATCAAAAGACTGAATGAATGAATGTACACTCAAAAATCTCCTGGTTCAGCTACCTTTTGCTGAATCAGAACACTTCCATGCCTCCACACAAGCATCAATTCAATGTGTGTTGCACTTACAAATATGCCAAGGCGTTGGCATGAGGGAACCTGTATTACAGCAGTGAACCCTAAACTCAACTCTGCAGTGAATGTGATCACACAACAGTACCATGTTCATTACAAGGTTACTTATGTACTACCATGCATAATAAGTAAGAAGAGTGCTAAAGCAAATATGAAGACTGACCCTAAACCTATGTCAGAGGAGCAGGCATGTTTTTCAAAACCACAGTAACAAAGTTTGCTCTACTCTTTGAAAGAATGTGCTGCTTTTTATTGCTTACAAAAAGGAATTGACAGAAAACAAGGTAGCTGCTTGAGCTAAAACATTCCTGAAAAAAAAGCAGTAGTCATGGCTGTTGCTCTTGAAGAGTGTGCTTTAATATGTTCTTGCATATGCTCATAACAGAAACAGATGAAACCAACCATCACCTACAAAGTTTACTTTGGAAACTGGTAAGCCCTGTTTCTTTGTCAAGAAAGAGGCAAAAGAGTTGGTATGTTTGCCTGAAGTCATTAGTTCTGTAAATACAATATCCTGATGGCCTTCACATATCCATCAGGTGTCTCTGGCTTGTTCCAAGTATTAGGGTAGAAGACTAAGAGAAGAATGGTTTTGTTCAAAGCCAGTTACATGACTAACTTTGGCATGAAGGAGCAACTGGTCCTGATGGCCACCCTGTGCATTTGGAATACTGTGCAGGGCTCTCTACATATTATGGCCTGTTTCCAGAGTAAGAATAGACTGGCACTAAGCTGGATGTCTCAAACACAGGAACAGTGAAAGCCACTCCATTAAAAAGTTAAGATTTCTCTTGGTTTAATTTCTCCAAGTATTTTGGGTTTCTAACACAATGACAGGAATGGACCCCCATTCATAAGTCAGGGTACAATTAAAGCTCATGAAATTAGTATTGTCCCAATCTTTGATGTTAGCCAAAAGTGCTCTTTCCAGCACCTGCCACGTGTCCAGAATTGACTCATTCTGTAATTCACACGATGTTACATATATCAGTAGCATTATTGAAGTATGACTGTCATTTTTCTTTATAACACCTGTTGCTCCTTCTATTATGGGACAGTCTGGGTATCTTCTTTTCACGCTGCACTCATTTCTGCCTGCAAGTCCTGGTATTTTTTTACTTTGTCTCTCTCTGAGTAAGACAATGTAATCACTGGGTATAGCAATTTCAATGATCAATGCTACTTTTGTCTTTTTTCCTTGTATTACTACATCTTTTTTCTCACATCTAATTTCTGAACTGCTGGTAATGAGTGATCCCTCATAACAAAAAGCCTTGTGGTTCATGTTTCCAATGCTTCTCAGCTACTTGTATATTGTAGTGCTTGCACAATCCAGAAAGCAACAGTCTTGCCACATTGTGACTTTCAGTATACAGACTCTGTCATGAGTACATCACACACCCAATAACAGAACCTGCATTTGCCCGTTTCTCCCACATGTTCAGTGGACTTTGCAAATCAGTGTCAGTATTCTGGGTCTATATTAATTTACTGAAGGTTCACTTCAGTGAACCTTTCTTCATCAAATCCTAACCATCAAACATTCATTTCAGCTAACGTTCATATCCGAGAAAATTTTATGTAAGGAAAGGAAGCAGCTGGCTAGCAGCACAAATTCTCCCATTTCCCCACTGTAGTGCAACCTCAGAGTTGGTATATATAATTAGGGGTTATGCGGGTTTTACATACTGTGGAGTCTGTTCCGGTGTAGTTTTGGCCAACTGCTTAGTTTTCCTGTTTAAATTTATTTTCGATGAGAACATTCACTGAAATGAGGTTCGATGGTTAGGATTTGATGAAGAAAGGTTTGCTGAAATGAACCTTTGATGATTTAATACAGATCCCATAGTCCACTATCCTGGGCCGTCATTATTAACCTTTCATCTTTTGGTTTCGATTCAACACTCCTTATCCATTCCTGCATATATCCTGACCAACATGAGGTTGTTCCAGGAGGTCTCTGTATTTGCCACACTATGTATGCCTTTTCCACATTTGTTTTTCTTTCCTAGTCATCTGAGCCTTCTCTATTTTTCCTTTTGTTTTTTTGGCACACACAGTTGCTGTCTGATTTTTGTCTGCTTCTACTCTGATTTTCTTTCACACATGACACTGAAAAGCTTCTGCTAAACTGAGCAGAGAAGTCATTTTAGACTTCTCCTCTTGCTTTAAATCTTCCACTATTTTTGAAACTGGTGAGGTCAGCAGATATGCATGCAGTCCCACAACTGCAAATCTATACATGCAATTAATTTTGAAGAGGCCCACACCTCCTTCAGAATGAGGAATATATATAACTTTGGTATACACTGATTTTTATATATTATTTGATGAGCATAAAGTATTTTTTGTGTTTTCCTCTCCAACAGATCCAGTACCTTTTGGGACCAGTCATTCAACCCAACAATGTAAGTTACAGCAGAATTGGTTTACAATCTGGATTTTATTCCGAGATGTCAAGGCAGTTTTCAATACTAGTTTTAGTCTACTGAAGCATTCCTTACCAAGTTTTATTTGCATTTCTTCATGTTTTATTACCGATTCTCCATCAATCCCAAATATTTATATATTTCCTCCTGCTCAAGTTCCTTTATATTGCATCCCTGTCGCAGATTGATATTTTTTGGTGATGCAGCTTTACTGTTTTAAAGTTAAGGTTCAGTGTGGAGTCCTTCATTTCCTAGGAAGGCCTCAATAAAGGACCTCCTTTAAAAATTGTCTGACTAAAGCAACGCAGCGTGAAAGGGAGAAAGCAAGAGAGAGAAAAAAGGTGCACCCTGACTGAGGCATTAGATAAATCCTTGTCAAAAAGGCTTAAGTAAGGCTTCCCGAATACAGGATCACTTAGCTACCCCCTCCCATTCCATAAACTGTACTGAAAATATGTCCCATCTAGCTAGATAACCACCTGAATTTTCACTAGAAAAAAAAAAAAAAAGATGATATGGGCTAACTGACCCTTTATCCAGGATGCAGACTTGTGTCCCTTCATCAAGAAGGAACAATTATGTCCCAAGAATTATGGGAGTCAAGCTGGCTGGACAGACATTTGTCTGCGGTTAATTCAATCATATGTAATGAATACTGCTGTAACAGTGATCTATACAAAGAATATCTGCAAATGTTCTTCTCAGTATTAAGGATGCAACTTTCCTTATGATTTGGCACAGTGCTACTTGTCAGTACAAAATCAGAACCTTGACATAAAAGTGGATCTGCTAATGAGATTTTGTACAGGTATTTGAATTTGACCTCCATGCTCTAAAAATTAAAAAAAAAATGTCACAGTTCCCTTTCTCAAGACACAATTAAGATAAGCTATACTGGTCCACAAACAGAAAACACAAAGATACTGGAACACAGAGGGGATGTAATACATTTGTAGATCAATACAGGTTTTGGTCACTACTCAAGCTTTCAGCCTAATGTAACTGCTGATGAAGGGCTCCTATTAGTCCAAAAGTTAATCTGAGGACCTGAAGATGGCGCACTCTCTCTTTTCATCTGTGACATAATTCCTAAACATTACAAATGATACTGTGACACTTATCTTTCCATTGTCATCACCTGACTAGATGTTCCAGAATAGTTCACAGCCAGTTATTAAAACCAAAATAAAGAAATTCTTTTTTTACTCGTAGCCGTAGTAAGAATGTCTTTTTATTTACTTTAATGTACCAGTATGCTGTTGCAACGCTGCATTAAAGACACTAATGTGGAAATTTCTATGGAATGAAAACAGATCACTTACAACTATGCCCTCTAAATTGAGGATCTGATAACATACTTTTGGTAATGGGATACTGTCTTTTCAGAATCGATGATATCTGCACAAATTTTGCTTTTAGAAAACATGTGATGCCCTCAGTAATTTTTGCAAGTTTAGAGCAAAGTGTTTACAGCAGTACTTTTTCAGTTCACTGCAAAATGTTCACAAGACAGTAATACTGTTTCAGTTTACTCCAACTCTTTTTCCACTGAATTACATTTATAATTCACAGTGATTTTACAGAGATATGACTCCAGTGACTTCAACCAAAATATACAGAAAAAAAAGTGCCATTAAAGTGATTATAATATAGTCTCACAGCAAGCAAAATCGTTAACTGCTAAACCCAAAACACTAAGATTATTCTTATGCACAATTCTTGAAGTGTTGCAACAAAAAAAGTATGAGTTAATATTAAAAAATATGAAAAAATGCAACAGTTTTTTTGGATACTAAATATCGTATAACTTGAGCACAGCAGGAAGTTAACTACAGATGCAAAATATGTTATATAACAGACAAAAGGCTTTAAGGCTTGTCTTTTTGCCAGCATATGTGTTGAATAAAGGAGAAAACAATTATAAAATATATACAAGTAATATAACTTAATACCAAAAGCCTAATGGCCAGGAACACGAGAAAAATAGTAAAAAAGCCGGGAATACAGATGAAAGCAAAGGACTTTCAAATGTAACACAGGCTTACCTTACACATGTTGGGCTTGATACAACGAATAAAAAATGGATTTGATGAATTCAATGTTGCCATCAGGGAATGCAGTGAGTTCTAAAACACAGGCAAAAACACGTTACTTCCACTGCATTAGCAATTAATTCTGGCGTTGTATGCACATTTATAACTACATAACACATTTTTTAAACCTTATTAATTCAACATTTACTCTTGAATTGTTGCTCACCCTTGCAAATGTCTTGTACAATATCACTGTTGGGAGGTTATAAATGCTTTTTGATCTACTGTATGGTGGTTATTCATGTTTGTTTCGCTTACTCTCCCTGCTTCAGATATCTGCACCTTGATTTTTTCCCATGTTTTTAATTTTCCTGACCCTAGTACTGCAGTTACTGCTCTACTCCATAGCTTGCTTTATGTTTCAGCAATTTTCTCTAGTATTCAAGTAACTCAACAACAAAAGGTGGAACAAACCTACTACAAAAAAAAAACAAATCTGCAGCAAACTTACCAAACAAAATACATTACTGCATAAGCAGTACAAAATATAGGGACTGGAACTTCAACAATGCAATACATAATCTCATTTTAAATTAGTGCATAATATACTAAGCAGACCAAACAAATGTTTCTCGCATTTTGTTCTGTGTCACTGACAATCAAGTTGTCCCCCAATCAGACATATGCACATTTATTTAATCCTTTGGGGTGGAAACCAATGAGATACCTTACTGCAGAGTTGTGGGGATGTGGGAATGTCATCATCCGAGCAGCCATCGGGAAGTTTGTGCTCCCACTGATATCCAGACAATGACAGCACTGTTAGTAGTTTAACCCCCCCTTCCTTAGAGGTGACATGAGCACATGCATCACTGAAAGGATCACATATTCCCTGACATGCATTTGGAGGCGGCTCCTCACAACGCATGACAATGGCTGCCACTACCAACTTGGATGGTCATGCCCACACCTGCTTCAAGCCAGCCTCCATCATAACCTGTCTCAACTTTCCCACAAAGGCCAGGTCGTTTATCAAAGGAGTGGCCATATCTGGATAGAGGCCCACCAACCTATACCCTCTCCCCCTGTGATGCTTGTGCCATCAAGAGCCTGAGCCACTATTAGGATCAGAGGAAGTTACTAGACTATTGGCCCTGAGGTCCTTACAAGCCTAACCAGGAATTTAGCCCATGCTCCAATAAGTCATTCACAATCAAACTGCTGTGCTGTACTGTTGTTTTTTTTATTTTGTAGTAACAGGAAAATGTGTTCATCATCAACTGTTAAATCATTTAACTCAAAATAACATGATAGCTAAATGCCAACATGGTTTTAGGCCATCCCATAGTACCACGACAGCCCTGCTATCCTTTACAGATGTTATAAATAGAAATCGCAATAACAACAACCTCTCATCTGCTCTCTTTATTGTCCTCTCCAAAGCTTTTGACATGGTTAACCATGCTCTTCTTATCAATATTCTTGAATCCTTCGCCCTTGACTCTTTAGCAATTAAATGGTTCAGGTCCTACCTAACCAATAGACAACAAGCAGTTCTTTGGGCAGATAATATATCATCTCTTCTACCTGTAACCCTGGGAGTTCCTCAGGGCTCTATTCTAGGTCCACTTCTCTTCTCTCTTTTTATTAACGACCTGCATGTAACAATCCCAAATGCCACCTGCATTCAATATGCAGACGATTCAACATTAATCTGTTCAGCAAGCTCACCATCTGCACTACATTCCCTGACACAGAAAGTATTCAATTCAGTTGAAACTTGTTTCACTGAACGTTGTCTCCTTCTTAATGCTAAGAAAACCAAGCTCCTTCTTTTTACACCAACCAATAAGTCCACCCCAATAGATTTCTCTATCACTTCCAATAATGATACTATCATACACCCTGACTGCACAACCAAGTTGTTAGGAATTACTATTGATAACAACCTGACATTTGATAATCACATAAATAACACCATTACAACTATCAACAAGAAAATTGGTTCCTTATATCGAATCAAATCCTTCTCAACTCCAACAGCTAAAACCCAAATTGAACACTCCCATTTAATTTCTAATCTTCTTTATGCCTCTCCCATACATACTAACCTCAAAAAGAATAACCTTGTCAAACTAGAGCATGCCTATTACAACATCTCCAGATTTGCCACGGGTAATCCTTTTTGTACCCACCACTGCCTAGATCTCATGCAGCTGGGCTGGCTAGAAATTCAAAACCTTCTAAAAATCTCCCAACTAACCATGGCCCACAAGATATTTTATCAACCTAATAGAACTCCTATACTATCCAATCTCATAATCCCCTATAAAAACCTAGATATACTACGCTCCTCTAACAAGCTTCTAGCTAGCATAACCAAAACTAACAATTTGGCTGGAAACTCCCTGTTTTCTAACACTGTGGGAAAAGACTGGAACCTACTTCCCAAAGAACTAACATCACTCTCTTCTTTGCCTCTCTTTAAACAAAAGCTCAAAACACACTTTAAAATACACTGGTTATGCCCATGCAGTAAACCAGACTAACCCTTCCTTGCCTGTGCTCATATTTGCCTATACCATACTAAGTTTTTTTGTTTTGTTCCTCATTATTTCTCTTATGAGGAAATGAACTGGTGATCACAATGATACATACTGGTTGACAAAAAAAAAAAAAAAAAAAAAAAGATGCATACTTTATTTCTACTATGTTTATGTACTATGTAACAATTATCATTCCTTCATTGTTTGTATTTCATGTTTTTACTGTTTGGAGCTTTTCTCCCCGGGCCTCTACTGAAAATGGAAATATATCCAGCTAGACCAACCCGGTCAACAAATGTAAAATAAATAAATAAAATAATAAATCAAACATCAGTTTTTAAATTGTTCGGGAATGTAATCAGCCACAGAGACTAATCACATGAATTTCATCAATGGGCTATCTGAAGTCAGTAAAAAAAAATCAGAATTCAGAAATTTGAAAGTTCTCCAGTTGTCAAATCCAGAAATGTAAAAATTCTATAACAGTCAATTTGGAAAACTTTCTACCATTGTATGACAAAGGAACAAGCCAGATAAATGTATTTAGCCTTCTGTGAATATATCATGAACAGCAGCTTTCCATGAAACGTGTATGCCAAAGTGTAGATGTGATTGCAGTATTTTATTTTTTTTTTTGTCTTCACATGCAACCACTGCTTAATCAAACTAAAGAGACAAAGTATTGTTTCAGGAGCTTATGACACATTTAGGCAGCCAATTGGCAATGTCAAAACCCAGACCAAATTAACTGCGTTTATTACTGTTCTAAGGGCACTTTGAGACTTTCATCTCTACATAATTATAACAATTACAGTCAATGAGTGCCACATGTAAAATACAGTTTCCTGTTTACCACTGAATGTACCACTGCAAAGCACTGACCTTGAACTGCGAACAAACTGTTGGCTTGCTGTGCTTGCTTCCACATTTGAGTGCTTCTTGGTTGTTGCGAGTTGAAACATGCTCAAACAAATCATATATGAAATCATGCCTACAACAAAAGCAGACAGAATTTGAAGACTATAAGGGAAAAGTAGATTTCAAGAGGCAAATGAAGAAGCTGGATCAGCTCTACATTTTCTTAACTTTGGTTAAGTGGTTATTTCATTAAATTAGTAAAATGGTATAAATCAAACTTTTAAGCATTTTTTAATTCCTGTAATTTTCAATGCACATAATTGTGTACACTCTTCTGGAAGTGGAGATAATCAGGTCGTATACATCTGTCCACTAAAATCCAGTGTAGTTTAAGTTACAGCAAGTACATACTGGGCACAGGTTCTGCAACTGTGTCTCATTTCAACGGTGGGAGATTATAGCAGATTTTCAAAAGAAAAGCTGTAAAAAAACAAATCTGTATTTTATACAAAGCAAGTCTTCCACCAGGGTGAAGAAATGAAGATTTGCCTCTTGCACACATTTACTAAGCACTCACCTCTGATGCTTTATCAACTCAGGAGAAACAGCAAGTCCACTAAAGTCTCCAATCAATGAAATGCGACTCAATTATAAAGCCAGTTACGGAATATATTGCCCTGTTTCTGTTCCATTCTCTGACAGCAGGGAAGAGACACTTCTAAGGAACATTCACACACAACACAATTGCAATACAAGTTGCAGAGGCACAACTCCAGGATTATGGTCAAATATGCACATCAACAGCTTGCTGCAGAAGAGAAGCAGCATGCATCAATGCAACCATCTGAGTACATAGAGAATACTGTCCTCCATGTTATGAATGCAACTCGGCCTACTAACATCCCCAGCAGCCATTTTGCCTGCACTCACTCAATGACAATACAACTAATGTAAAAGTGTAGCCTCAGAATAGGCTGGTGCTGCAATTGTTTTAGTGGAAAGTGTAACAAAATGTAATGTACAAAGTAAATACTATACAAAATGATTTTCAGAATCAAGACTTTGCTTACACAGCCCAGAACACCCTTTTCATTGATATCACAGCAACATGACAAAGGAAAATAGTACAGTACAAATAAAGTACAGTTGTGTACCTACCATAAATGTAGATGTTCGAGTGTATTCACTGTTGCAGTCATTACTCTTGTGTTATCCTACTGGCACGCTACCCCCAGTCAGCTTGAATTCCAAAGTCCTGGTCCGGCGTCGGTTGCTGTCACCTCTTCCCTGATGTCAGTGCGCCAGGGGTATAAAATAAGCAGCAGACGCCATTTTCTTCAGTTTTTCTTGCCCCAGATGTCAGGTGCCCCCAAAAGGGTAGGCTAAATATATTATGCCAATAAACATACATGCAGTAAAGTAACATTTCCTTTATCTACAAGCAAATACACCACATAGGTTGTATAGAATAGAGAAGTACAGATAAAACCCAGCAAATGAAAGGGGGACAGTGGGAGGGTAACCTGGACTGCAACAGTGAATACACTCAAACATCTGCATTTATGGTAGGTACACAACTGTACTATGTTCATCGTGTTTCACTGTTGCAGTCATTACTCTTAGGTTGAATCCCAAAGCTGAGGATGGGTGGCTGGGCTAAATAGGATTATGAGGCCCTGCAGAACTGCAGTGGCAAAGTCTGCTCTGGATTTAGAGTAAAGAGGTAAGTGGTAGTGCTTTGTAAAGGTGTGCACTGAACTCCAGGCTGCAGCCTCTAAGATGTCTTTGGTTGGTACTCCTCCGAGGAAGGCAGCTGAAGTGACTGCTGCTCTGGTAGAATGTGGCCTAATGCCTTTAGGCACTGATTTGCCATGCTGTGAGTAGCAGAAATGAATGCAATGACCTATCCATTTAGAAATAGTCTGTTTTGAGATAGCCTTTCCTTGTGATCCTGCAGCATATGCCACTAAAAGTTGCTCAGTCTTTCTGAAAGCTTTAGTTCTGTCCAAGTACAAGCGTAGCTGTCTGTGTATGTCCAAAGAATGCAGAATTTTCTCACCCTTGTTCTGTGGGTTTGGATAAAAAGGTAGGCAAGTGAATGGTTTGGTTGAGGGCCACACTGGACACCACCTTAGGCATAAATGTAGGGTCTGTCCTCAGAGAAACCCTGTCTGGATGAAAAATGATAAAAGGTTCCACAGCCATGAGTGCCTGTAACTCCGAGACTTGTCTTGCAGAGGTTACTGCTAGGAGCAGAGCTGTTTTCCAGGATAAGAATTTTATATCAGCTGTTGAGGCTGGCTTAAAAGGAGGCAGTGTGAGTTTTTCCAAGACGTAATTGAGGTCCCATGTAGGTATTGGTGCTCTCCTTGGAGGCCTGATATTTTTGGCCCCTCTGAGGTACTGCCTTATTAAAGGATGAGAAAAAATAGGTGGTTCCATATTGAAATGGGCTGAAATGGCAGAGGCATGAATCTTAATTGATGAAAAGGAAAGGCCTTTGTCCAGCATCTCAGTTAAGTATTGTAAAATCTGAGGAATATTTGGTACTTGCATGTCAATGCCTTGTTCCTGGTTCCAAGCACAGAATCTCTTCCATTTTTCTGCATAAGGTTTTCTGGTACTGGGCTTCCTGGCCTCCAAGATAACATCTGTAACAGCTTTTGAAAGAGAAGTGTTCTGAATGGCTACATTATCTGCCAGATTTAGGGTCCTGAGTTGGCTGTGCAGGATCTGATTGTTTTGTTGGGTCAGTAAGTGAGAAGTTTGAGGTAATGTCCATGCTGGACTGTGAGACAAGTTCTTTAGGATTGGGTACCAGTGCTGGCATGGCCAGTCTGAGGCAATCAGTATCATTTTGGCTTCTCTTGTCTGAACTTTAGGAGTACCTTGGGAAGGAGAGGCAGTGGAGGGAAGGCATATACTGTTATGTTTTTCCAGCTCTAGGATAGGACATCCACTTTCCATGCTTGTTTGTGATAAATCCTTGTGCAAAATCTCTGTAATTGGCAGTTGTGAGGGGAGGCAAATAGATCTATGTCTGGGCATCCCCATTTCCTTGTTATCATGCTGAAGACTTGAGGTTCCAGTTTCCACTCGTGGGGATCCATTAGGTTTCTGCTTAGTTCGTCTGCCAGAGTATTTATTTTTCCTGGCAGGAATTGTGCTTGCAGGTGAACTTGGTAAGTCAATGCTGTGTCCCACAAAGTCATTGCTTGTCTGCAGAGGGGGTAGGAATGTGTGCCTCCCTGCTTGTTTATGTACCACATGACTGTAATATTGTCTGTCTTTAACAGTAGTTGTCCTGGATGAAGCAGATCCTTGAAAGCTGTCAGGGCATTCTGAACAGCTAGCATCTCTTTTTGATTGATATGAAGATGCATCTGGTTTGTGGGCCATGTGCCCTGAATACATTTTCCTGCCATGTGGGCCCCCCAGGCATAATCTGATGCATCCGTTGTGAGTGTCTGCCTGGCTGTGGGTAAAGTGAATGGCAGACCCTTGTTGTGGTGACAGGCCTGTGCCCACCATCAAAACTCCTGTTGCAGGCAGGGAATGAGGGTAACTAATGTTTCCAGGCTGTGGCAATGTTGTGTCCAAACACTTTTTAGATACCACTGTAGTTTCCTCATATGCAGTCTGGCATATGGAATTAGCAGAATGCAGGATGCCATGAAGCCCAAGGCCTGCAGGATTTTCCTTGCAGATAACTGGGTCTTTTTGCCAACTTTTTGAAGTATGAAGTCAGTTGCCTTTGTTTGTCTGGCATGAGATAAGCCATCTGGGCAGTTGTATTTAAGCTTGCACCCAGGAATATTATCTCTTGAGAGGGTACTAGTCTTGATTTCTTTTCGTTTACTGTGTACCCTAGGCAAATTCGTAATCTTTTTACAAACGCCAGACGCTTTAGAAGAATGTCTTTGTTCTCTGCTTGAATGAGGCAGTCATCCAAGTAAGGATATATTTGAATTCCTCTTTGTCTGCAAAATGCAATTACTGGTGCCAGGCATTTTGTGAAGACCCTGGGTGCAGTAGATAAGCCAAAGGGCAGTGCAGAGAATTGGAAGTGCATTGAGCCAGCTATGAATCGGAGGTATCGGTATCTTCTGCAAGACTGTCTGATTGGGACATGCAGGTATGCCTCTTTTAGGTCCAGTGTTACGAGCCAAGCCTTCTTGCCCAGCATGGGCAGTAGCTGCTGCAGAGTCAACATCTTGAATTTTGGAACATCCAGAAATGTGTTTAGTATAGACAGGTCCAGTATTGGTCTCCAGGCTTTGTCCTTTCTGGGCACCAAGAAAAGTCTTGAGTAAAATCCTTGTCCCTGCTCTTGCTGTGGTACTTGTTGAATGGCCCTCATGTCCACGAGGGATGCAATTTGCTTTTGTGCCTCCGCCCATTGATTGTGTGGCAGGTCTGGCATACCTTTTGCCCTTGGCAGGGTGTGAAAGAGGAACCTGTAGCCATGGGACACTATGCTCAAGACCCATTTGTCCTGGGTAATCATTTGCCAATTTGGTGAAAAAATTGCTAGTTTTCCCCCTAAGGGGGCTGCCAAAAGATAAGTGCTTGGATCTGGCAGAGGAAAGTCATTGGGACTGTTTCCTGTATGGTTATGATTTGTCTTCTCCGCTTTTGGAGGTAGAAGCACCCCATTGTTTAGGCCTGTATGAGCCTTGGGGCTGAAATCTGTCTCTGGGAAGTCTGTATCTGCCTCTTTGTGGCCTGTCTGACACTGGAAAGGACCAATTCTATGAAGGCCAGTTCCTGCTAAATCTGGGTGGGTGTACCTGTAGGAAATCCTTAACTGTCTGCATGGATTTTGCTTTATCCTCCATTTTCTTCAACACCTCTTCTGCCTTAACACCAAACAAAGTATCATGCTGCAATGGAGCATCCAATAATTTTGCTTTAACATGATCAGGCAGATTCTGTTCCTTTAACCAAGCATGCCTTCTAATGACAGAACCCGTAACAGCGGCCCCGCAAGAGGCCTCCAGTGAATCAAAACCACATTGCAAAGTATGCTTTCCCACTTGTTCAGCTGCATGCAATAAATCCTGCATTTCCTTGTTCTCAGAACATTCAGAATTTGTCAACATTTTCTGTATTAGCAGTGACATTAAGTATTGCTGATATTTAAGCATATGAAACTGACAATTTAAAGCCCTTACAGCCAAGGTAGCAGAAGTGTAAACTTTTTTCCCCCATCTGTCCAGTGCCCTAGAATCCCTATCAGAGGGGACAGGGTTTTTTGCAGTGGACGCCTTGACCCCTTTGGGACCCCGAGATATAGTTTCTGGGTCAGCAGCGGGGTTTTTATATAGAAATTTATGAGAGTCTGGGACCCTGTAGTATCTGTCTGGCTTAGCAGGTGCAGGGGGTAAAGAGTCAGGAGACAGGCCGGACTCTGAAAATACATCATCTACAATGTCTAGAACAGGTGGAAAAGCAAGAGGTCTGTGCTGAGGTAGTAGAAGAAAGTCTCTGAGCCTTTTCTTAGATTCTGAGTAATCTTGGCTCTCCCAGTGAAAATGCTCCCTCATGGTATGCAGGGTTTCCCCAAAAGAATAATCCTCAGGAGGACAGGCTGAAGGAATGGATTCTTCAGCATCAGAATCCTCGTATGGAGGAAAAGAGTATCCCTGTTCAGAAGAGGAATCAGAGGAAATTGAAACCTGATCAGAAGAATCATATTCTGTCTCTTGCCTAGGCCTCATCAGGAGGGGGATGGTAACCCCTGATCAAAGTAATTAGGTCTTCGGCCATTTTAAGCATCTGTTTTTTAGGCATGGAAGTCTGAGTAGGAGAATGCTGTACTTGTTTCTTTGTCTTTAGAACTGCTTTAGTCTTTGTCTTTGAAGCTGAAGTTGGCTTAACATATAACTGTGTAGGTCTGAAGACACCATCAGAAGCCGATGCATGCTCAGTGGCTCCGGACCCATCTGAGGTAATGGTTTCCAAGTGTCCGATACCTTGAGTATCCAGTGGCCCAGTCGGCTCCACATGGGAGTTGGAAGCGGCCTATGGATCTGAGGTAGCGGGCGTCAGGGGCTGCGAAAGTGCCTCACTGATAACCGGCGAACTGGCGACTGGCCTAGCGGAGGCCTCGTAGTCGGTTTTGGACCTTGGGATGCCTATCCTTTTCCTTGTCCTTGCGTTTTTTGTAAACTCCAGTCATCAGCTGTTCCGACGGCATTATATAGTTAAATCTTCGGCCAAAGTAATGAAATGCAAAATCAAACCGACGCTCAATAGTGCGTTGGTTAAATCTAGCACAAAACTGACAGCTAGCAACGTTGTGGTCAGGGCCTAGGCAAGGAATACAGTAAGAATGAAAATCCTTATGAGGTATTTCCTTCCCACAAGAAATACAATTGTTAACTTTTTCTGACATCGGTCTGGAGCAAGAAAAAAGTTTCCCCAATGGGGTACTTAGCTTTAATGAAGTCTTTGGTTCTGAAATTCAGATTTGAAAATCTCAGGAGTCGGCTGACTGGCACTTGCGAACTGCTTTTGCTTCTGGCACCGCGCGGCAAGATAGACTGAAGAAAATGGCGTCGGCTGCATCTTTTATACCCTGGCACACTGACGTCAGGGAAGAGGTGATAGCAACCAACGCCGGACCAGGACTTTGGAATTCAGGCCAATTGCAGGTAGCCTGCCAGCAGGATAACCCAAGAGTAATGACTGCAACAGTGAAACACGATGAACATCTGCCTATGCAAAAACAAGGTAAACAGCTACAATTCCTCTTTTTTTTTTTTTTTTTTTGCATTTTCTTTTAGTTTTTAAATTCACAGCCATGGCTCAAATTCATTAAGGTCATATGCGATTTAAAATATCTTTCTCCCAGCCTGACATGGAAAAAAAAAACAAAACACCAGCATAGGTAATATTAATCAGAAAAAGAAACCTGCTCCTCTAACCTCACCTTTAAGACCGTTGCCAGCATATTATATGGAAAGATATTTAAGCATTTACAGTATGGGTTTGTGATTTTGTTGCCCACTGCGTCTGAATGGTAGTCTACAATGTACATCCCAATGTGTGGGCACTTTTTTGAGAACAATGCATACATCACTAGCAGCAGTCAGAGCACATCATGGATATGTTTAAAAACAGGATTTCTTTCAACTACTCCTTACCATCCTGTTAGTGATCCAAGGGTCCTCAAAAGTCCCTCAACAAACCTGCAGTACATTCTCCTGCCTACCATCACAATCATCATGGCAGTGATCAAAGCTCCCCACTCCCTTAAATCATAGCACTCATCCAGCCCTTTCATACCTTGCAACAATAAGCACAACATATGCCAGTCTCATCTGCCCTGGAGATGACTGGCAACTATTTCCCAGACAATGCACCCTGCAGATGTTGTCCACCCAACCATAATGAGTATAAGACCTTGGTTTCAAACCCTACCACATCTGGACAGTAACTAGCCTCTCCCATGCACTAGCGCATGATGTGATCATTTTCTTCCCTCCAACCTGCATGGTCTGCAACTACTCCTGGCTTCTGAAAAAGGCTGATGATCTGCTGATCTGATGTGAGCTCTAATGATGAACCATGCCTACTATAAATTTGTTGAATAGGTCACTTTTTGAATTATACTCAGTCTGTAAAGTACTACGTGGCTGGATCTGTACACTCTGCTGCCACAAATAGAAAAGATATCCCATGCATAGCCCTGCCTGCCCCTTTAAGGAGAGCTTAACCACTCTTTTCTTTTCATCAGGTCACTGTGATTACTGCTAGCTTCTTGGTAAGCCTACACAACACCAGTGGACAACTCTTACCACTTGAAACTAAGCATACCAATACAGAAATTATCCTGCAATTTAACACTTGTGACCTTAGAACTCTTGAAAGAAAAGAAGCTCTTTTACAGCTGTAAAATTAAATAAAATGTATTCATTTTCTTCCTGCACTTTTACACTCAGTGCTTCTCCATTTCTTTTTTTGTGTCTGTGTTCTAAGTTTTCCAGTTATGCTACTACTTCATACTGACCTACCCAGTTTGTTACATTTTTGCACTAAAAGAGTTGTCAGACAGATGCTATATGAAGCATATCTGACTGGTGCCAGTGAAATGTATCAGACTAAAGAGAGGTATGCTGTAATCATGTTTTTCAGTAAGTGATGCAATTCCAACTAAACCCTGTATAAAGCTGTTACAACATGTGATACCAAACACTAATACCCCTTCTATGTTTCCTTCTGACTCACTTCCTGAAATTCTATGGCCTACAAACCTGGAGACCTACTAACACGTTCTTCGCCTACTAGTTAAATAATTTGAAATCCTCATGAGTAGAAAAATGAAGAAAATGGTAAGACTGGCATGCACCTTTACCAAGTCAGAACAAAAGACGTGATCTCTATGATGTGATCTTTGCATTAGCTATAAGGCACTAGTGCTGAAAATGGATCATCATGATTGGAAAGATCCATGTGGAAATGTCGGGACTTACAGAGTCCCAACATGCTGGGAAGAAAAGCCAAAAATGCAGGAGAAAAGCAAATATTACAGGTTCATAGGTTAAGTACTAGACTAGCTGCCTTTGTTGGCCAATTTCCCTTTTTTGTCTTTGAAATAACCCATCCCATTTGGGTACAGATTAGCCTTACTCATCCCATGGTCCATAATTATACATTACCCATAATGAGGATAACTGATATCATACCACAGATAATTTGAAGGGTCCCATGCATGGGATGAAGCATTTAGAAGCTGCATCTGTCTATTAGTAGTACAGGGGCAGTCCTGGGGTAAATCTTCTGTCTCCCATCCATAGATCTAAGTTGTGCTTAAAAATGGACATGAATGAACTTTGTTTTATGTGGATGGGGAGTCAGCGGTATCCTCTGTGAAATATACCTGTCCCTCCAAACCATTCTTTTGATGTTGCAGAAGAGGTTTAGATCCCTAGACTGGGTATTTCTGATGGTATTTAACTTGCTGCTGCACAGTAAATCCATCAGTAGTGGGTCACAGGATGCCTTGTATGCCAGACACAAGTCACCTCTTAATCTGTAGGATAAAGAGTATAGTGACAGGGCTTTGAGTCGGTCCATGTAGGACATGTTGTTTAGGCTTTACATCCTTTTAGTAAGGTATCACTGTGGGCATTCCAGTTGCTGCATGTGTCTGGAAAGATACATGTCAAAGGGTCATTATATTCAATGATTGACCTAACGAAGGCTGAGTAAAGGGGAACAATGACATCCCTAGATATAGACACAATCCCTTTGTTTATAAGCTGTGCAGTATAGAAGCACTTTCTTGCAACAGACAAATGTTTGTCAAAAATTAGATCACTGATCACATAAGTTCCCAACTCTCAAACAACTAGGTCAACTCTTATTGTCAATGTGGGAGTTACATAGAGTAGAGGACTTCTTAAAGAATAAAATAATGCATTTTTTGGCATTTAGTTTCAGACCATGACTTTGACACCAGTTATTTATTTGAGATAAACCTTCCTGCAGGATGGCAAATTCATTTGGGGATTCTAGGACTGATCCAAGCTTGCAATCATCTGCAAATTTAGTCAGCCACAGCCCTTTGGGTAATGGCTTTTATTTCAGAAAGGTAGATGCTAAACAGAAGAGGTCCCAGCACAGAACCCTGGGGGGATTCCCCTGGTGACTAGTCTATTTGTGGAGGTAACTTCCCCTATTTTGATTATCTACACCCTATCTGTGAGCCAGCTGGAAATCCAGTGGGAGACACAGGGCTTTATTTCCAGTTTATTTAGCTTTTCTACTATGCCTGAGTGAGGAATAGTATCAAAAGCTTTGGCCAGGTTGAGGTATGTGGTTTGTACTGTTTTGCTTTCATCCATTCTTTTGTTGGCCTTTTTAAAAAAAACCCTTGTCGAATCCAAACTGACACAGGTTTAGTCAAGTGTTTGGATGTTCCGTATGTCGTGATTTATTAACTCCACAATAAATCTTTCCATGGCTTTGTATATGAGGCTGGTTAGAGTTATGAGTCTAATTGCCTGGGTCTGTGGAAGGTCCTCCATTATACAGGGGAATGACTGTAGCTGTTCTCCATTCACTTGGTACAAAAACTGTATGGAGGCTGAGATTGAACAGTGTTGTTAGGGGTATGGCTAAATTGTGCTTCATACCATTAAGATGTACCCAGGGATACTGTCAGGACCTATTGATACAGTATTTTTAGCTTTTGATAGCACTTTTAGGATTTGGTCTTGTGTGATAGCTGGAGGTGAGTCAGTTTCAGATATATCTTGAGGGACAGATGGAGGTGAGAGAGGGGTAAAGTTAGAGCTACATCTGGAGTCTCTTGAGTCTCAGTGTAGGTAACATCATTCACGGTCAGCTCAGTGCACTGCTGCATTGTGCTTTTTTGAATATGAACATAACTAAAAAATGCCTTCTGATTGTCTTTGGCTTGGGTAGCTATTTTAGCCTCAAACTTGGCTTTGGTGGATATTACTAAGTTCCTGAGTTGTTTGTTTACTTCAGTTATAAGGGCTCTAAAATTCTGGGAATTACTTGTCTTACTTTTGGCCAAAACTCTTTTCCTTTTATTATAAAGTTTGTTGCTATTATGGTATTAGGATATTATATTGAACATCATTCTTCTCCTTTAAAGTTACATTTTGCACGAGGGAAAGACCACCCCCCCCAACATCCCAAACTTATACACACCAACTCCAAAATTGCCGTACTTATGAGAAAATGGAATATTCCAAGAAATGGCAATCTTGGAGGTCTTAGTATATGTAAGTCTGGATTTTTGGCCATTTAGTCTTAACATCACTGGACTTTGCATTTCAAGTCCTGACTTTTCAGATGATTACTTAATCAGAACTATCCCAGTAGGATTCTGGTCAGAAGGCAGTATACAAAGTACTCATGCTACATTTAGGCCATGCATAAAAGTAAACAGCAACTTTCAGAATTTAGCAAGGGAGAAGATATTCAAACTTTGGGATGCAGAATGTTAAACTTTACATTACTGTCTTTCTTGACAGAGGGTTGAATCCCCCTTACTCGGGTTTCATTAGCAAGTTGCTCAGCTTCAGTTTTAAAAGGTAGGCTGCAGGGTACGATCAAACTAATCTATATCATACTATTTGTTATAAAGGGTGGCAGAAAACCTGTATTAGCACATTTAGTTGTATTAGTAAGTAATGGCAAGGATTTTTTCCAACAGTGTCTAATAAAAGGTTTCATTCTCGTGGCTTCAAAACAAACACTCATTCATGACCTCTGATTATAAAATAGTGAAATCTGCATGTTTTTCTCATGCCTGCATAGGTTATCTTCAACGTACGCTGATTTTCTCACACATCCAGAAAACAAGCTGATGGACTGTCCAATCTAAACTGACCACATAAACAGCTTTAACACTCTCGTGACCTAGATTGTGGCTTAAAATGGTAAATGAAATTATCCAGTTAGCAAATTAACCAATGAATTAAATTAATGGATATAAAAGGATGATGGAAAATCTTTCTTTTTACTTCTGGCATGAACAGGAATATTACATTAAATGACATTGTCATAAAATACTTCGCTTTGTTCTACTAAAAAAGTAGGCCACGATTACAAAGTTGAATAAAAATAATAAAACAGCAATATGGAACAAATTACTCTGTTACTGCATGTATACCCAGAAAATATTGTAAGCAGTCTTCTTGGAATGGGTCACAAATGAAAAGGGTCTTCAGAAAAGCTTACTTAACCAGTTTAAAAGAAAAAGTTATGTCTTACCATAACGTTCCATCTGAGTTGTTTCATCTTCGTTTATTTATTACCCTTGGGATTTGGTTCTGACCTTGGAACAGAGTCGGCCTTTTTTCAAGCTCACGTCAGCCACAAACCTCCTGAGCTAAGATTACCCATCATGCCCTTCTCCCTGTTACCTCAGATCTAGTTTGCAAGTTGGAAAAATGAAGCAGAGGCTACCTCTGGTCAGGCATGACATAACAACTGGAAGGAAGGACAAATGAGATCCACCAGAAACCTTCAGAGGAGGAAGGCAGGTGGGCCGTAATGAATAAATGAAGATGAAACAACTCAGATGGAACATTATGGTAAGACATAACTTTTTTACCTGATGTTTTTAACCTTCGTTTATTCTTTATTCTTGGGACAGAGTCCCCAGCTATCTTGCTCCCTGGGCAGCCCTACGGAAGGACATTCTGGAGCACCACAGAACCAAAAGAAGCTCTGCCTCTGGAAGCCAAGTCCAATTTGTAATGAGCAATGAAGGTATGAGGCCTGACCTAGGTTGTGGCTGCACAAATGTTATTCAAAGATGTTCTAGCATGGAAGGCTGCAGAAGTTGACACTGATCTTGTAGAGTGGGCCTTTACCCTGCCAGGTAAAGGGATACCATTCTTGCCATAAATGAAACTAATACAATTTCTCAACCAAGTGGCTAAAGTAACTTTAGAAACTGGACAACCTAATCTGGATTCAGAAAAGGCGAAAAACAGCTGGTCAGATTTTCTGCTACATTTAGTCCTGTCTAGGTAAAAACAAATTTGTCTATGGACATCCAAGGTATGCAGGCAATATTCCCCTCTGTTAGAATGATTAGGGAAGAATACTGGCAAATCAATAGTCTGATTGATAGATAACTCAGAAACAACCTTGGGCAAGAAGGTTGGATTGGTCCTTAATGAAACTCTGTCCTTGTGAAAGATGAGGTAAGTGGGTTTGCTAGACAAGGCCTGTAATTCAGAAATACGTCTAGCAGAAGTAATAGCAACTAAGAACAACGTTTTCCATGACAGATACTTTAGATCACAGGTAGATGCAGGCTCAAAAGGGGAAGCTTTCAACCATTGAAGGACCAAGGCCAGGTCCCAAGGTTGAACAGGTTCTCTGAATGGAGGCTTTAGTCAAGTTACACCCTTCAGAAAGGTCTTACAAAGTCTGTGTAACATTAAGGAAGAGCCCTGGAAGCCATTATGAAAATTAGAAACTGCAGCCAAATGAACACTAACTGTGGAGGCTGCTACCCCCGATTTAAAAAGGTCTGAAAGATATTCTAGCACAATAGAAACAGGGGCTGTAAAAGGGTCCATTTGTTCATCTTGTAGCCAGAGAGAAAACCTCTTCCACTTGCTGTGGTAGAGTAGTCTGGTGGATGATCTATGAGAGGCAATCAGAATGTCACACACAGGGGAAGATCATGCTGCCTGGCAATCACTGGAAGTGGATAAACCAAGTTGTCAGTTTCAGGATGGATAGGTTTGGATGAACCAAATTCTACAAGTGAGAGATAAACTCTGGAGTTGTATTGAGAATCCATGGTCGATCTAGCAGATGAGGCCACAGGAAGGGAAACCAAACTTGTTGAGGCCAATATGGAGCAATGAGGATCACTTTCCTCTACAACCGAAGTGCTTTCTTGAGGAACAGGGGAATGAGGGATATCGGAGGAAAGGCATATAGTAGACCCGAGGGCCAATTGTGGACTAGAACATCTCTTGGTGACTGTCCCCGAGGGGGGATCAGGGCAAAGTAGTTGCTGTACTTGTAATTGGGTGGGGATGCAAATAGGTTGCAGCAAGGCTGTCCCCAACAGTCAAAAATCTTTGCCGCCACTAGAGGATTGAGAGACCACTCGTGAGGCTGCAGAATGCATCTGTTCAACTTGTCTGCTATCACATTGGAGCTCCTGGGTTGTAGGATGTCACCCATTGCCATATTCTCATGGTCTCTCGACAGAGTGGGTATGATCTGGTTCCCCCTTGTTTGTTGATGTACCAGGCTGCTGCCATGTTTGTCTGACTTGAAGTGCAATAGTCCCTGATGGAAGGACTAAGTGGAATGCTTGCAATGCTAGTAGTACCGCCCTCAGTTCTAGGACATTGATATGCAGATGGGCCTCCTTGTGTGACCAAGTGCCTTGGACTGTCTTTCTCTGAAACAGCCCCCCCATCCCATCAGGGAGGCATCTGTGGTCACTGTAGCATTGGGCTGATGAGGGATGAGACCCACTGGTGAGGGTTGTTTGACATCCACCAGAGCAAGTTCTGTTTGCAAATCCTGGTTATTCAAATCGGAAAAGATAAGGGGTGCTGGGATGGGTACCACTGAGTAAGAAGCAGCCATTGAAGAAGCCTCATGTGTAGCCTTGCTAGAGGGACAATGGTGATGGAGGTTGCCATCGATTCCAGCAGTTGAAGAATGGATCGAGCTGAGGCTAGATTTTGTGAAAGTATTGTCTGGATCTGTTCTTTGATTCTCTTAAGTCTGTGATCTGGTAGAGAGGCTGTACAAGTCATTGTGTCCTGAATCACTCCAATGTACTCTGAGTGACTCGGCGTAAGGTTTGACTTCTTCCAGCTTATCGATATTCCGAGCTGCTGTGCGGTGTTTAAGGTGAAAGTCAAGGCCCGATCCAGTAGACGTCTTGTTGGGGCAGTAATCAGCTAGTCGTCTAGGTAGGGAAATACCTGGAATCCTTGAAGCCAAAGGTGAACTGTGACTACTGCCATGCACTTTGTGAACACTCTGGAGGCTGTAGAAAGTCCGAAGGGCAATACGTGAAACTGGTAATGACTGGCTCCCGCCCAGAAGCAAAGTTATCTTCTTGAGCACCTTTCCACTTTATGTGGTAGTACGCTTCTTGAAGATCTATGGAGCACATCCAATCATCTTTTTCCAAAAGTGGAAGTATAGACTGAACCGTGACCATCCGTAATTTTTCTCTCTTTATGAATTTGTTTAGGGCGCTGACAATTGGTCTCCAGTCCCCTGTCTTTTTTGGCACCAAAAAGAATCTTGAATAGAAGCTGGATTCTGTCTGGTCTGGGGGAACTGTTTGGATGACTCTTTTTTGAAGCAGCTCTGATATCTCTATAGCTACGGCTTTCCTTTGGCTGGTTGGTACATAGGGTAAGCTTCTGGGCAAGGGGGGAGTGAATAAGAAAGGAATATGGTATCCTCTGGTGATGAGCCTTTGTACCCAAGCATCTGTGGTTATGATTTGTCAAGCAGAAGGGTATAAGGAAAAATGACCCCCGACTGCTTCCAGAGGAAAGCAATTGGGCTGCTCCTCAGGAGCATTGATAGGGCTGTCCAGAGAAAGATTCCCTGGAACCCTGGTTTTGTGGACCTTCCCTGCCCCAAAAGGGGAGTCTTCCATTAGAATTCCCTCCCCTGCCTATAGGGGAAAACTTGGCCCGAGAGTCATGGAAAGGACCCTGAGACTTTTTGTGCCAGATTTTCCCACTCTTCTGATTCCTAGAATAGAACCATTAAGGAAGAAGATAAATGGACACCCACGGCAGATAGGGTCTTACTGTCCTGTTCACATCTGACCAATGTATCTTTTACCTTGGAGCCAAACAAAGTAGTGGTCTCAACAGGGGCGTTAAGGAAGGAACCCTTGAAGGGATTCACAAAGTCACAAAGGTGCATCCAGGCATGGAGTCTCATGACTATGCCTGCACTCGCAGCTCTCGCCACTCCCTCAGTAGCATGAGATATCAAACGCATTGAGGAATTGGAAAGAAATTCAAGGGTCGCTAACTGAGAGAACCACCTAGTCTCAGACCTCATCGGAAACTGATCCTGCCAAGGTCTCAGAGAGTTCAGACACCAGTTCTCTCTGTAGCCTTGTGAAATCTGCCACGTAGTTCAAGGACCTAACAAGTAAAGGTCGATGATGTGAGAACTCTCTTCCCTAATCTGTCCACAGCCCGGGAATCCTTATTGGGCAGGTGAACAAGCCTGGCTCTCCTCTGCCAGTGCCTTCTTTGTAGCGACAGCCACCACCATGGCATCTACTGGGAGACCTTTCAACCAATGGGGGCACTCTTCTGGGGGAGAAAGGATTTTGTCTGGCCTATGAGGTATGGCCTCCACAGAGTCCGGTACCTTCCACGCACACTGCACGATAAGTTTGACAAGCTCATCAGCAGATGGGGTAACCCAGGATGTAGAGGGCCGGGCACGAAAAGCTTGCAGGAACACAGACTCCTCTGAGGAAGGGTTAGAGGACTTCCATTCACCTCTTTGCTTTAAAATTTCAAGGATGTCACCAAAGGAAACCTCGTCAGAAGGTGAACGTGAGGACCCCTCCCCATCATCGTAATCTGAGTCTTCAGTCACTGACTCTTCTGTGGAGTCCATGTGCTTCTTCTTACATGAAGTCTTGTGGTGGACTTCCTCAGTGGGAGACTATGGGGAAGGCTGCAAGGATGGTGTCTCCAGAGGGAGAATGGCCCGAGACTCTTGCGCCCGGAGTCCGGGGATTGTGACCCAAGACAGTTGAGGCTCAGAGGAAGTAGAAGTTAATGGCAGAGGCGGCCAAGAAGCAGAGGCCAGTGTCCTCTCCAAGGCTGGGAAGATCAGCTCGCCCGAGGAGGGATGCCTTGAAACCTCCCCAGAGGTTGAATGAGTATAGGTAGGAGTCTGTGGAGAAGGGTGATCAACTCCAGAGGGGAGAGGCACTTTGGAAGGGGCAGGAATTCTTCTAGCTAAAAGTAGCTGGTCTATAAGACTCACCACATCAAGTTCAGAAAGGCTTTCTGGTAGACCTCATTGAAAGCTCTGAAGGTGATTCGGGCCTGTCCAAAAAAGGGCTAGCACGACCACTGAAAGAGGATGTCTGAATAGGTAATGTCTGCACCGAAACTGGTGGTGTTTGTATAGTCTAAGCCACTAAAGCCGGCGCAAAAGCGGTATGCACCAAAATCAACAGTGTGGAAGATTCCTGCACCGAGAACAGTGTTGTCAAAATTAGAGTTGTCTGCACAGAAACCATCAGCGGTGAAAAAGCCTACACCGAAGAAATTGTCGGTGCCGAGGGGGTCTTTGCTAAGAAAATTGTCGGCACCAAAGGCAGCTGCGCCGAGAAAACCGTCAGCGTCAAAGTCTACATCGAGAAACTGGGCGATGCCGAAGGAGTCTGCACAGAGACTTCAGTCGGTGCCAAAGATGATTGCGCCAATATACCAATCAGTGCCGAGAAAGTCTGCAGTGAACTAGTCAGTGCCATAGTAGTCTGCACCATGAAGGCTGAATTCTGCATCGAAAGCAATGGTGTAGAGAGACCAGCAGAACTAATCGGAGACAGAGTCAAGTGAATCGGTGCCGAAGCAGCCGCTGGCACTGACTCTGACAATTTAGCCTTTTTATATTTCAATTCCTTAGGGTCTCCAGAGGGAGACGATGGAAGAGACTTAGACCTTTTATGTTGTTTGAAAGGAGGAGAAGATTCCTGCAACCCAGAAACAGCCTCGCAGAAAGAGGTCTTAAGGAGATCCTTTAGTATTAATTTATTTTTAAGTTAGTTCAAAGTCCTGGCAGAAAAACCCTTACAAATCTGACAGGGCAGCTTCACTGTGAGATGAGGCACGCCCAAACAGTAAACACACAAGTCATGCATGTCAGAGTGAGGCAGTTTGTTTCCGCACTCTGAACACCTCCTAAAGCCTGGACTCCCTTTCTTCTCAGACATTATATCCACAAAATATTCAAACACTAGGCACACACACACACATACACACTGTAGCAAGGCCCAAGTGAGGGCGAGGAAAGGCTACCAGCAAAGGTAGTAAAAGATGCCAAAAAGGTACAGGTAATAAAGAAAAAGAAAATATGATTTAATAAAGTCAAAAAATTAAGAATTCTGTGAGACAAAACTCAAAAAATTATCAGCATATACACTTAGCTGGAGAGGAACGGCTCGACACGGCTGAACAGCAATGTGGCAAACTAGATCTGAGGTAACAGGGAGAAGGGCATGATGGGTAAACTCTTAGCTCGAGAGGTTTGTGGCTGACGCAAGCATGAAAAAAAGCTGGCTCGGTTCCGAGGTCAGAACCAAATCCCAAGAGTAAGGAATAAACGAAGATTAGCAACATCAGATCAAAGTTTACAAGAAGGGCTGCAAGTGATACAGATTTTTAACCTCACATTAGATGCAGTTATTCCACAAATTCTAGCAGTACAAAGGAAATTACAAACATTCTCCTGTTACTGTCCTGTCAATTTGCATAACCTGTTTAGGAGTAGTAAAATATAAAGGGGGGAGAGTGGAATGGTTGAATTGCAGCAGTCCTCAGAGGGGACTTTGTAAGGACAAGATGCTGCAGATGTTCAACAAACACACTTCCGTACTGGTATATAGCTAGTTGTGCCCTGCTTTCCTCCTCTCTGACTGTCAAAGTTCAGAACTCCACTCACTGCCTGTCTGTGAGAGTGAAGGAACAATCACCTTGCAGGACCAGGACAACCCTTCACACTCACAGACTGGACCCTTCCAGTTTTCCTGTACCAGTCAGAGAAAAGATCTTTTGGGACACTGCTTTTCTTTTTGGGCGATAACAGCTGCTAAGCATAGTCAAGAAACTCATTTTGGGTTTTATTTCCATTGATCAAAAGCTTCCTTTGAAAGGTTTGACAGGAAAACTTGCTGCTTTGCATTTTTTGCCTTGCAGCTATAATTATCTGTGGTCACAGAATACATTTACAGTATTTGAAATTATGCCACTTTGTTTATGAAACATTTATGACATTAATTTTTCATAAGTTTACATTTAATTATTTGTCTAAGGTTTGGATTTATTAATATTTGATGTGACTGATTGGATTTACAACATTTAAAAGAATTTCTCACTTAAATCATGACTCTGGTGTCAATTTGTTTATGTGACATTTCTGACTGGAATTTTATTTAATACTGCACTTAATTCCTGGTCTAAGGCTATTTGGGTCTATTTTTATTAGGCTGAAAACAGCCTTTATTTATTTATATTGGTGTCTACTCGTATATGATGTATTTACTATACTTTGTGCTAAGTTACTAAAATTGCTGTCTTTTGACGGCAATTTGCTGTCTTTTCTATACAATACATCATTCGGTATAGTTTCCATATAGAAATTTACTTCAGTTTGCTATTTAGTGGGAACTTTGTGGGATATGTCCATTGTGTACTGGACTGACAGTGCTACCAGTACTTGGCACTGATCTTGTTAGTTTTTGCCTCTGTCTTCATGGATTCAGATATGCACCCACCATCTTCCCCATTTGCAAAGAATAAATAAAAAAATGTGCCTCAGCCTACGGCTCCTGACACCGCAGTATCTTTGTCTTCGGGCAAGGTATTGTACCACTCGCCTTTGGTTACCTCCAGGTCCCCTGGTGTGGTCATAGTACCACAACTGTGCATGGCATGATGGTCAGACACATCCTCCAGGGCTGTACCATTGCCTGCTACAAGTATGGGAGGACCAACCCCTTTAGGTGCAGAGGAAGTCAGAGATCTGCTCATACAGTCTTAGGGGGTGACTGGTGCATTCTGATTTGGAGAAACTTCATTTGAGAGATTGGATGACTCAAACTTAACTCCATTTAGGCACTTGTTTCATGAGGATGTGCAGCAAGCATTAAAGGAGCCCAGAAAACCTGCTACTAGAAAATCTAATTTTTACAAGTGGATGTCGATTTTTAAGTGATGCCTAAATGGAAACAGAGGGTCCACTGAGTTTAATACCTCTCTGGTCTGGAACTATTTGTGTGAGCTACTTCAGGATGGTTTATTTTATACATCCAATAAGATGCATTTAGCAGTCATCTCTGCTTTTTTGCCAATGTATCCACCTCTTTCTTCTTCTCTTTTGGTAAAACAGTTCATGAAGAAAGTATTGCATACTAGACCTCCTTGCAAATAAATTCCTCCTTCATGGGACTTAAATTATATTCCTGAAAAATTTACCTTACCACCTTCTGAACTGGTAGCTATTTTGCTTAGTGCTCTGGAATCTGCAAGTCAAGTTTCTGAGCTACAAGCTCTCATGGTGGGACAACCTTACCTGATTTTCCACAGGGACAGGGTTGCGTTACACATTCATGCTAAAAGTGGTATCAGAATTCACACTCAGTCTACTAATCTCCTTGTGGTCTTTCCAGAATCTAAGAATAAGGGAGAAAGAATACTTCATATTTTGGATGTGCACAGACAGCTCAAGTACTACCCTTGACAGAACAAAGGCATTTAGAAAGGCTGGAAGGCTTTTTATTTCCTTTCCTGAGACAAGGAAAGGTACATTCGTCTTTAAGCTTGGTTGACCTCTGGTATTGTTTTTGGTTACACACACCATGGCAAGGTGAATCCAAGGAAGTTAATGGCAACTTCTACCAGAAATTTTCCTGTTCATTGCCACATTGAAAGGAGTGGAATTAGAAGTATTCTAGAGGCAGCAGTTTGGACCTTCATCCATATTTTCATGAAGCACTACAAACTGGCTGCTTTTTCAATATCCAGAGTAGACTTTGCAAGGACCATTCTCCAGGGGCTCCTAGATCCTTATCCGTCATCTTCCTAAGTTGGGTAACCTTTGGAAATCTACCCATATGTCAGTAAGTCAGTGTGTTTACTGAGCACAGTACAGTTGTGTAAGTTCCACTTACCTCTCACAGTGTATGTTGAACATACTGCCTTACTTAGCAGTACCCTCCCACCACTCCCTTTTTGTTGAGTGTATACAGTTGGTTGTTGGAAGTGCTGTTGTGTTTTGGTTCAGCAACCTTTTTTTTTGCTGCATATGTGTGGTGGTTAGTTTGAAGAGTAGGTGTTTGCAAAGCCTGTGTTTCCATCTTCTCTGCCTGTTGGACCCTAAAAAATGAATGGGTCCTGTCTGCAAGTCTGAAGGGCTGTCCTGGTCCTAAAAGGTGATTGGTTCTTCACCCTCAGAGACAGGCAGTGAGAGGAGCTCTGAACTTAGATAGACTGTCAGTGGATGGGTAGCAGGGCACTATTACCCATATCTCAGTAAGGCAGTGTGTTCTACAAACATCTACTGGAACTGTACTTTCTCTTGCCTACATTCTGAACTAAACTAGCAAGGCTAAATGGATCATGTTTTTATTATTTAAATTTATATAGTTGGGTGGACTGGTCCAAAGTACCCTCTCTTTATTCACTACCCAAGACAGAGGCAGGGTACAATACAATGACGCAGTACAACATATACATCAAATGACGTTTGTTACGTTTGGGTCAGAGTAACAAAGTGCAGTAAAGTACAGTTGTATATACTTACCATAAATGGAGATGTTCAAGTGTATTCACTGTTGCAGACATCACATTTGGGTTATCTGCTTGCAGTAGCTCTCAGTCGGCCTGATTAACAAAGTCTTGGGTCCTGCGTTGGTTGCTGTCCGTTCTTCTGTAACATCAGGTCGTCAGGGGAATAAAACATGCAGCCGAAGCCATTACATCAGTTTTTCTTGCCCTAGATGTCAGGTGCCCCCCTAATGGGAAGCAATTAAATCTATAAATATATAAGGTTATACCACTAACAAAAAAGCAAATACACCAAAAAGCTTTTTGAGCATAGTAAAGGATAGGTATAATCAAAAGAAGTAAGGGGGCTGGAGGGAGGGTAACCATGACTGCAAGAGTGAATATACTCGAACTTCTACATTTATGGTAAGTGTAAACAACTGTACTATGTTCTTCATGTTTCACTGTTGCAGTTATCACATTTGGGTAGATTCCCAAAGCTAAGGATGAGAGGAGGAATTTAGATAGCATTAGGACCAGCTATAAGGCACTGCAAGACTGCAGTGGCAAAGCCAGCTCTGGATTTAGAGAAAATTGGCAGATGGTAATGCTTGGTGAAAGTATGCACAGAACTCCAGGTAGCAGCTTCTGGGATGTCCCTGGTAGGGACGCCTCTGAGAAAGGCTGTAGAGATGCAGTCCTGGTTGAGTGGGGTCTGATCCCCTGTGGGATAGGTTTTCCATGGTGCTTGTAGCAGAAATGAATGCAATGGCCTATCCATTTGGAAATGGTTTGCTTTGAAATAGCCTTCTCCTCTGCCCCTGCAGCAAATGCCACCAGCAATTGTTCAGATTTCTTTTGAGGTTTAGTCCTGTCCCAAGTAGAATCTAAGTTGTCTGTGTACATCTAAGGAGTGCAGTATCCATTCCCCTTTGCAAGGATTAGGAAAGAAAGTTGGCAAATGAATGGACTGATTAAGGGCCACACTAGATACCACCTTGGGCATGAAGGAGGAATTGGTCCTGAGGGACACCCTGTCTGCATGAAAGATGATGAAAGGTTCCACTGCCATAAGGGCCTGTAATTCAGATACCCTTCTTGCTGAAGTGATTGCTAAAAGGAAAGCTGTTTTCCAAGAAAGGAATTTTAAGTCTGCAGTAGCAGAAGGCTTGAAAGGAGGAAGAGTGAGTTTCTCCAATACAAAGTTAAGGTCCCAGGCTGGAGTTGGAGCTCTCCTGGGTGGTCGTAAATTTTTGGCCCCTCTGAGGGACTGCTTGAGCAGTGGATGAGAGAAAAGAAGAGGTTCTGTGTTATAATGCGCTGAAATGGATGAGGCATGAATTTTGATGGAGGAGAAAGACAGGCCCTTGTGAAGCATCTCAGTTAAGTATTGTAAAATCTGAGGTAAATTGGGCACTGCTGTGCTCATCCTTTGAGACTGGTTCCAGGCACAGAATCTTTTCCATTTTTCAGCATACGATTTTCTAGTACTAGGCCTCCTCTTGCCTCTAAAATGATGTCCATCACTGGTTTACTGAGGGATGGTAAAGGAGAGATTAGCTAATTAGCCAGGCTGCTAGGTTCAGTGTTTGAAGCTGAGGGTGCAGAATCCAGTTCTCCTGCTGAGACAATAGGGTAGGAGTCTGAGGCATGTGCCTTGGGGCCAACAGTGACACACTGTGCAAGAGGGGGTACCAGTGTTGGCGTGGCCAGTCTGGTGCAATCAAAATTGTCCTTGGTCTGTCTTCCTTGATCTTTAGTAGTACTTTGGAGAGCAGAGGAGGAAAGGCATAAGCTAAAAGGTTTCTGAAGGACAGAGCATCCACTTTCCAAGCTTGTTTGTGGGGAGTCCTTGTGCAAAATTTGTCCAAATGACAGTTCTGGGGGGAACAGGTCTATATCTGGGCTCCCCCATTTGCTTGTCAACATGTTGAAAATCCTTGGTTCCAGTTTACACTAGTGTGGGTCCATGAGGTCTCTGCTTAGTTCATCTGTCAGTGTATTTAATTTTCCTGGCAGGAATTGAGCTTGTAGATGCACTTGGTAGCTCAGAGCTGTGTTCCACAATGCCATGGCTAGTCTGCAGAGGGGTAAGAATGTGTACCCTCCTGCTTGTTTATGTACCACATAACAGTGGTGTTGTCAGACTTCACCATTAATTGTCCTGGAAGAATGTGGTCCTTGAAGGCTGTCAGAGCATTCTGTACAGCTGAAATTTCTTTTTGACTGATATGCAGGTGTATTTGACTTGGGCTCCATTTGCCCTGAATGCACCTCCCTGCCAGGTGAGCCCCCCATGTATAGTCTGATGCATCTGTTGTTAGGATTTGTGCAGCAAGGGGTAGTGTGAATGCTAGTGCTTTGTTTTGGTGGCAGGCCTCTGCCCACCAAAGGAACTCTAGTCGTAGGCAAAGTATGATAGGAATCATTGCTTATAGATCCTGAGAATGTTGACACTATAGGCTTTTTAGATACCACTATAGTTTCCTCATATGCAGTCTTGCATATGGAATTAGAAGAATGCAGGAAGCCATGAACCCCAAGGCTCGCAGAATTTGCCTTGCAGATAGCAGGGTTTTTGTGGCCACTTGTTTGAAGTAGGTTGTCAAGTGAATTTGTTTCTCTGGCGTGAGGAAGGCCATCTGGGAAGTTGCATTCAAGCTTGCTCCCAGGAATATAATTTGTTGACAGGGTACCTGTTGTGATTTCTTTTCATTTATGGTGTACCACAGACATGTTAGCACCCTTTGTACACAAGCCAGATGATTCAAAAGTATGTCCTTGCTTTATGCCTGAATTAGACAATCGTCCAGGTATGGGTACATTTGAATATTTCTTTGCCTGCAAAAATGCAATAACTGGAGCTAGGCACTTTGTGAATACCCTGGGTGCAGCAGATAAGCCAAAAGGCAGTGCAGAGAACTGATAGTGTGTGTAGCCTGCTTTAAAGCGTAGGTATCTTCTGCAAGATTCCCTGACTGAGATGTGCAGGTATGCTTCCTTTAAATCTAGTGTTGCCAACCCTGCGTCCTTGCCTAGCATAGGGAGCAGCTGGTGAAGAGTCAGCATCTTGAATCTTGGAATCACCAGAAAGGTGTTTAGTATAGACAGGTCCAGGATAGGATGCCATTAATTGTCTTTTCTGGGTACCAGGAAAAGTCTTGAGTAGAAACCTTGTCCCTTTTCCTCTTCTGGTACCAACTGAATAGCCCCTATGCTTAAGAGAGAAACCACTTGCTTTTGGGTCTCTGCCCACTGATTTGGGGGTAGATCTGGCCACCTGCTTGGTGATGGTAACATGTGGAAGTGAAATCTGTATCCCTGGGACACTATATTTAAAACCCATTTGTCCTGGGGTAATGAGTTCCCAGTTCTTTACATGAAGAGCAATCTTTCCCCCCAAGGGGGCAGTCAGTTGAGAAGTGCTTGGAAGTTTTAAAAAGAAGTCATTGAGGCAGTTTACCATAGGGGGGTGTTTTATTATTCCCAGCTTTGGAAGTGGAGGCTCCCCACTGCTTAGTCCTGTGCGTACCCTAGAATTGAAGCCTGGGAGCTCTGTTGGATCTGGGTTTGGACTGAGAAGGTCTGGAAGACACAGGAAAGGACCAGTTCTTGGAAGGCCAATGCCTACTAAACCTTGGAGGTTGTACTTGTAAAAAATCTTTAACAGTTTGCATAGATATAGCTTTTTCCTCCATCTTTTTAAGAACTTCTTCTGCCTTGTTGCCAAACAGGCGGTCCTGATTTAAGGGAGCATCCAGTAATTTCGCTTTAACATGATCTGGCAAGGATTGCTCCTTAAGCCAAGCATACCTTCTAAGTACAGACCCAGTCACAGCAGCCCTTCAAGATGCCTCTAGTAAATCAAAACCACATTGCAAAGTATGTTTTCCAATTTGTTCAGCTGAGTGCAGTAAATCCTGTAAATCCTTATTTTCAACACAATCAGGAATCATCATCATCTTCTGTTTAAGCAATCCAATAATATGCTGTGATACTTCAACACATGAAACTGACAGTTTAAGGCCCTAATGGCCAAAGTTGCAGAAGTGTATACCTTCTTGCCCCTTCTATCCAGCGCCCTGGTAACTCTATCAGAGGGGGTAGGATTTTTGGCAGTAGTAGCTTTAATGCCCTTGGGTCCCTGGGAAATGGTCTCAGGATCCACAGTAGAATTTTTAAAAAGGAATTTGCGAGAGGCAGAGACTCTGTAATATCTATCAAGTTTTCTGGGAGCAGGAGGTAAAGAATCAGGGGCCAAGCTAGATTCCGAAAACGCATCATCAACAATGTCTAGTACAGGAGGTATGGCTAAAGGCCTGTGCTGGGGCAGGAGTAAGAAATCCCTAAACCTCTTTTTAGAATCAGAGAAATCCGGGCTTTCCCAATGAAAATGCTCCCCGAGATAATGCAAGGTTTCACCAAAAGAGAAATCCTCTGGGGGGCAGGGGGGGGGGGGAGCAGAGGGAATAGAGTCCTCCACATCAGAATCCTCAGAAGTAAATACTGGTAAATCCTGGTCATCAGAGGAAATAGAAAATTCAGAATCCTGGTCAGAAGTATCATAAGCAAACTCAGTCCTAGGTCTCTTAAAGGGGGAAGGCTGGCTTCCCCTGATTAAAGTAATAAGATCTTCAGCCATTCTTATCATTTGTTTTTTAGGCATAGACGCCTGACTATGCAGTCTGGGCATCAATTTTCTATGCATGATTTGAGTTTTAGGCCTTGAAGAAGAAGATGGCATTGGTTTAATACACAAGTCAGTAGGCCTGAATACACCCTCAGAAGCCGGTGCCTGCACAGTGGCTCCGGACCCATCCAAGGTAGAGACATCCACAGTTGAAGCATCTCACAGCATACCGGACTCCGAATGGGTCTCAGTAGAGGCCTGCGAATCTTAAGTGGCGAGCATCAAGGGCTGCGAAAGTGCCTCACTGAGTACCAGCAAACTGGTGACTGGCTTAGGAGAAGCATCATCAGCAGCTTTGGACCTAGGTGGCCTGTCTCTGTCTTTATCTTTGCATTTTTTCGGAATGTCGGTAGTCAGATGGCTTACTGAAGACATATCAGGATAATTGAACCGAGCACAAAAATATTTAGCAGCAAAAATATACCGACGACGAATAGTTTGTGGTTTAAATAAGGCACAAAACCGATAGCAAGGTATGTCGTTGGTCAGGGCCTAGGCAAGGAATACAGTACGAATTAAAATCTTTATGAAGTATTTGCTTTCTACAAGTAATGCAATTATTTACTTTTACTGAAATCAGTTTAGAGCAAGAAAAAGTTTCCCCAACGGGGTACTTAACTTTTAGTTGAAGACTTCGGTTCTGAAACTCGAAAATGAAAATTTCAGGAGTCTGCCGTCCAGCACGTGAGAACTGCTTCTGCTTCGGGCACTGCATGGCAAGAAAGACTGATGTAATGGAGTCGGCTGCATGTTTTATACCTCTGATGACCTGACGTCACAGAAGAAGGGACAGCAACCGACACAGGACCCAAGACTTTGTTAATCAGGCCGACTGAGGGCTACAGCAGATAACCCAAATGTGATGACTGCAACAGTGAAACATGAAGAACATCGAAGGGGAGTATGAATGTGATATGTGTAGTTTACACAGGGCAGGCAAAGCTACAAAAGGAAATAAGTTATATTAACTTGGTGTGAAACTAGAGGCATATAATTGATAACAGGTTACAGTAGAAAATAACTTAAGTTATAGAATGAATATGCAGCAACTGAGCAGAAAAAACATTCTTGCACAGAGAATGTATGAACTCAGGAGGAATGGTTATAGAGGAGAAACGGGGAAGTGTAAGATGGCAAAGAAAGCAAAATTGTAGGATATGATAATGATAAGTGTGGGAAAAGTAAAATATGAATAACAAACAGGGATTAGTGGAGTAGGGGAAAATTAGAGGGAAATTATTGTTGGTGGAAGGGATGGAAGGAAAGCAGGATATGAATGAGTGAGAAGAAAGAGTTGAGAGTCGGTAACAGGTTATTAGAGTGAAGAATATTAACATTATATGTGTAAAAAGTAGGTGAAGTGTGAAAAGGCAGGGTATGCACAAAAGCTAGCTGATAAATGTATCATGTTTTAACCAGCATCCATATGGCAGTGACACTGATTAATTTCTTATAGTTTTTTTTTTTTTTTTTTTAACTTTCTTCCAGAATGTCACAGTCTCCACTTCTGTGGATACAGCCTAACAAACCACTTTTCATAAAGGTTTTATTTATTCAAGTGGGATCTAGCACTGTCTTCAGAGGAGTGATGTATGTCAAATGCACAGGTCTTTATAGGGAGTTTGTAGTCGAGAGTTAGACAGCACCTGCAGTACAGGAGTTTAAAAATAAAACTTGATAGGTGGAGAAGGTGGCTATTACAGTAAGCCAGTTAGCTTTTTGCAGGGAAGTATGATGTTCACAAATAGAAGAAAGATTAATGAACTGGCATATCTTATTTATTTTTATTTGCAATAGTTTAATGTTGAAAGCTGGGTTAATTGCTCTCAGTAGTCCACACACTAGTTTTGGGAAGAGCACATCCTTAGCATGTACTGACTTTTCAAGGGTCAGCTGGATGCATACTAAGTTGCCGGCTTTCAGCTAATTTTGTACTTTCATCACAGTGGATTCAGCGTGCTTAGTGAAATTCAGTGAGGGAGCTCTTTGTCAATTAAGATCCATTTCCACTGACGCCATTGGCTCAAGAACTGCCATAAGACACAATGGTCAGGACCACAGTGACATTAGAGATGACCTCCCCAGAATTCATTTGCCCTTCTAATATACCAGGGGTTCTCCATGCAAGACCCACTACAGAGAAGAGGAAGAATAAGTAAATGCCTCACACAGTGGAAATCCAAAGCAAGCAGCACAAGACCCTGAGAGAGAGAATGTCTTCTTGTCCACAGTGGGAACCCAAAAGCATCACAGCTGTCTCCACTGCACAAACATGTAAAGTAAAGGAACCTTCAGGAAAAGGAAACACCTGCCAGTGGAAAATATATATATATGTCTGCACATATGTAACTTTTTTATTAGCTAAGAAATTCTACAGGGAACAGACAACTTTCAGTGGATGCCAGTGGAGAAAAGCTCTATAATAATCATACAGTATAATACAGAGTTCAACAAAGTAGTACAGTATAGTAAGCTGAAAACAATCAAAACAAAATACTGACTGCAATAAAAGTACATACAGTTAATACTGCAGTATGTAACAAACTCAAAATGTAACAGCTAACACAGAGATTATCAATAAATCCAGTAATGTATTAATAGAGAAGCAATATCTTAACACTATACTAAAGTTAAGAAATGAAAACATATGAAAGCAGCAAAGGTAGTGTGCACATGCCCAGAATAAAAGGACAGGATGAGTCCATGGTGTTTACACATGACAGCAAGCAGTGCAAATAAAGTACTGTGATAACCCCTAGCAAAGAAACTGCTTGACATGCACAGAGGAAGGAAAGTAGACTCCCAAGTCATCTTCAGCACCACCTACAGGCAGTGGCTCATACATTATAGTATGCATGTTATACACAATGCAAGCTCAGTGCAATACTGTAAAGAAGAAGGCAATGAAGATAACATAGAGTAAAAAGGTAGACAGCAAAGGGAGCATCAGTGAGATGAAAAGACAGAGGAAGGAGCAGGAAGTTAGAACAAAAAATATTACAGAGATGAGATCAAAGGGTAGACTGAGGACAAGAGCCATCTATAAGTTTGAATCTTTCAGCTTTTCCCAGTTGTCCGCTAATGATTGGCAGTAGATTTTTACGTACTGGCTTGCTGGGCCTAACGCACAACCTTCAACGAAGGAACGCCCATTCACGCATGTCGCTACACAGAAGACGCTCTGAGAATTGAACGGGCAACATCTAACTATGAGGCGACAACGCTACCGCAGCACCTCCACCGCAGTATGAGCCATCTATAAGTAAGGAGGAATAAAGAAAAGCTGAAGACACTGAAGGAAAAAATGTTACAGGGAAACTGAAGTACAAGTGTGTGTGTGTGGGGGGGGGGGGGGGGCACAGAATACAAGGGAAGAGTGGGGCAGACCAGGACAGGAGCATAAGAAAGAATGTAGAGAGCAATATTAAACTTGAAGGAAGGAAATGAGAACAACTGATAAAGAAAAATGGGGTTAACAAACAACAATGGAAACAACAGGAGGAAAGAATAAAGGTAAGTGGCAAAAAAGTCCTTAAGCAACAATGTATGGAGGGAAGATGGTAGAAAGCAGTAGGAAGGCCAAAAATGTGGAGGGGAGAGACAAGAAGGGGGGGGGGTATACAGAATAAAAGAAAATCAACAATGGTTTAGTGTAAAGCGTAGCGGACCAAATGTTTTAATGAGTAAATGGTAGGGCAGGCAAAACAGTGATCCAGAGGGACTAGGATTTAGTACTAACTGAAGCACTCACTTCTTTAGTGCTGTGCTCCTGGACTTGGACCAGGGACCTTGTCTCTAAAGTCTGTAAATGATGCAGCACATAATTACCATTCTGGTTCAAAAAGGAACAGATAGATGTACTCTTCCTTTTTTCTCTTACTAACTTGATTTAATGTATTGGAGTGAGAAATGTCTACTTTCTTGGACCTGATTCTGATATGTGCTGATATTCTGTTCTCATTTACATATCCATGGGTACCACTTCTTCATGAGGGAGAAGTGATGTTCCAGGACTAAGGCCAGATGTCAGCTCCCTGAACAGCATAGTGCAAGATAAGATGGAGCAATGATCTAAGGAACCTAGCTTCAAGTCTTAGCATTCAATTTATAGTGCAGTGCACCTGGATATGGACTAGGGCCTTTGCTTCCTAAAGTTGTAGTTGATAAAGTACTTTGATCTCTGGCTTTAACCATATCAGGTGATGTACTCCCCTCTTCTCCATTCTGTCTGAATATTTACTATCAAAACAAGAGCTACAGATGAAGACAGCTAAACATGCATTTTAAACTGCCGGACAGAGTACAGATTCTGCTCCTCATACATATGTAACAGAATATCTAGAACTGTCAAATGTTTTGTTGTCTAATATGATAATACAATTGTTGAGGTTACAAACAAGGCTAATTAACTTGACCTGTTTCTTCTCAAAGGAAGACAGGGATGAACAAGCATGTTAATACATATATATTCAAGGAGTGCACTTGATTTTCCTTTTAGGTATTAATCAATTAAATTTAATGTCTGCATTTCATTTTAAATGTACCTCAAAACAACCATGTGAAGTACAACCATTTTTTTTTACTAAAACATTTCTATAGCTAATATATCTGTTTTTCAACTTGCACTTTGCAAATAACTGTGTTGGATCTGTTCTTTGCATTACTAAGGTCAGGTCTTTTTAATATTTTCTAAATAAAATCAAGCTTTAGGGTCTCCCCCCCCAACACACATGAGAAGATGTTAATTCATGTCTTTGTGTTTGCAGTCTCCTTTTCTTGCTTCCGGCCCAAGTAGTTATGAAAACTTTAGATATTTTTTCTCATTCTTGCTATTTTTATTTTTTTTACTACAGCTTTGTCTGAACTCATTTGGTAATCAAGTTTTTAGTTTTAGAGCAACTACTGGTGTGTCTTTAGGAACCTTATGGTTGTAAAGCATTTTTAACAAAGGTTAAAACAAAGTACGGCCATTGATAATCATCTGGGCTTTAAGTAACGAGACAATCCCACAAGCTGACAAGTATGTTTTCTGTGCTGCTATTGGAAAGTCAACTTTTATCTTCATGACTGCAAAATCTGCATGTCCTCTTACAAGAGAAAAATGAAGAAAATAATTTATAAGCTTGGGTTAAAAGGTCTTTCACCCAGGGAAGGAGAAGAAAGGGAAGAGTCTCCTAGATTCAAATTACAAGATCCTATGGATAAAGAAAATTGAGGAAAAAGGAGCCTAACACTCCAATGAGGTTTCTCCTATGCCTCATAAGTACTCCTGACAGGAGTCTAGCCAGAAAGAAACAGAATAGTCTTTGGGCACCATCTGGATGACAAGATCTTCAGTATCCTCTGTTGAGTGAGCCCATCACAAGTTTTCTTGGCACAAAAGCATATCCTCCCAATCAGATGTAGAGCAAAGTAAGCTCACCTCCCCAAGACCCCATTTTACAGATTCTCTAGTATCTCAGAAATTTGTTTCTTCCAACAGGAATCACATTACCGTTGAGCTTGATTACAAGAAAAAAAATAATGGAGATCTTCCTTCAGGCTTAGACAAGAAGGAGTTTGGTCCTATCTCCACTGGATAGCTCAATGGATAGGGATCATATACGATATACTTTTCAAGTAATCATCTTCGGGACTGGCTCAAGTTGTGGCACACTAGAGTTAAGGTTAACTGCATTCTGACTAGGTTTGGCCTTAGAGCTGACTGGAGCCTTAATATCAGTTGCTGCAGACCTTTGGGGACCCTCAGAAATTCCTTTCAGTGCTGACAGTGCCACTGATGGAGATTTTGTTAATGCTGATTTCTTTGGCTCTAACACTTCCTTCTGTGTCAGCACTTGGCAATGACAGTACAGGTTGGCTTCTCTGATAATGGCACCATTCAGTTTCTTGATCTCATTGTCAACTAAGTCCTCACTGCTGAGAATGTTGGAGTCTGTTGTATTGGTCATGGCAAACAACTCAATGTTGAGGTTTGCAATGACCATTCTGAGTAAGAAATATTTATATGCACATCCTAAACAGATACAAACCTGGTTAACAGAAAAAACGAGGCTCTTCCTTAAGAGTGAACTTGTAGGCCATCCTAAAAAGTATAGACCAATAAATTGTCTTCCAACTCTGTACAAACTATATACTGGAATTGATGAAGATAGAGTTTACAGTCATTTAGGGAAAAACTCAATTATGACAATAGAACAAAAGAATACCAAAAAGAAATATGGAACAAAGGATCATTTGTTGCTTAATAAAGTCACAACAGAGAATTATAAAAAGGGAGAAAAATAAGTATGGCATGGATATATTACAAAAAAGCATTTGACAGCATCCCACATTCATGGTCAAAGGAGTGCTTACAGATGTAGAAGATATATTCCACACTGATCAATTGAATTAGTGTGACCAAGAGGCAGTAGCAAATCATTTTGTAGTTAAGCCATGGTAAATTGTAAATTATTATCCCAGTGATAAAAACTGAATAGGGGATATTCCAGGGTGATTTTGTCACTTTTGCTATTTTGTCTTGCCCTTAACCTATTAAACTGTTTACTTAATTTAATAGATCAGGTCATGGTTACAATTTGGCTGACAGGAAACAGCCTTACTTGACTTCGGTTCATGAAATGAGGAGTTGAAAGCACAACTGCAAGTGGTTAAAACCTTCTCAGATGACATAAGAATGTCATCTGCCCAATGTTTAAAGAAGGAAAGTTGTAGTACCAAGAAAATATCACATCTTGGACAGAAATGTGACATAAAGGAACTTGAGCAGGACGGAGTGTACAAATATTTAGGAATTCATGAAGGATCAGCAATAAAACATGAACAAATGCAAATAAAACTCCTTAAGGAATACTTCAAAAGACTAAAACTAATATTGTAAACAGCCTTGACACCTAGGAATAAAGTCCAAGCTATACACCAATTTGCTTTTCCTGTTCAAACTTAGTTTTGCTGTGAATGACTAGCCTCAAAAAATACTAGATCAATTGGACAAGAAAACAATAAAAATACTTCACACAATCAAATGCTACATAAAAACAATGTATACTAAGACTATATATTTTTCACTGTGAAGGAGGTACAATAACATGTCTGCTGCATTTGGGATTGTGCAAACACAACACAGAAGTAGCTGAGAAACATTGGAATCATGAACCACAAAGCATTATAAAGAATGATGAGGTATACATCACATGGGATAAACCATTACCAACAGTTCAAAAAACAGATGCAAGAAAAACATATATAGTAGTCCATACAAGAGAGAAAAGTAGCACTGAGCATTGACATTTCTACATCTAGTGATTACAGTGTTGTATATACACACAGACACAAAGTCATAAAATATCAGGATTTGCAGGCAGAAATGAGAGCAATGTAGAGAAAAGATACTCAGAAAGTTCCAACAATACTAACAGCAATGGGTCTAATAAAAAAGAATTTACAGTTGTACATAGATATGCTACCAATAGATCTAACTCCTTATGAACTGCAGGAGGGGTGAATTCTGGACAGCTTGCGAGTGCTGTGAAGAGCAATTTTGGCTAACATCAAAGACTAAAGCAATGCTAATGTCCAAAATTTAATTATTCCCTGACATAGGATTGGGGTCCACTCCTGTCATGGTATAAGAAACCAAAAACACTTGGGGAAATTAAACCCTGAGGGGTCTCCCCATGCCAGTGTCAGCTCCTTTTGCCCTGAATGGGACTCCTTCTACATTGATGTTCTTTGGAGAAAGATGTCAGAGTCTACTGCATAGATGTTGTACCCAAAAGGGCAAGTGCTTTTGGGCATCATCTTCTTGCCTCCCTCATCCCAAGACTTGCCTGCATTTGTTCCTGAGGACCCTGTCACTCAATGTCAGAATAGAGGTTTGCTGGCCACCTGTAGGCTCTGTGTAATAGAGCTAGGTCACCTTTGCCTTCCTCGTCTTCCTTGAACTTTCCCCACTGAGGATAGAGAATAAGCACACACAAGAAATGAGATTCCCCCATGGAGTCACCAAGTCAGACACTCAGAACTGTGACGGAGAAGGTTCTCCACTATCACCCCTCCAATGGACCCAAGTTTGCAGAGTTCCTTGAACTGAGAAGTAATAAAGGAGGGGTGGCATCAAGCACCCCTCTCTTCAGCCTCTTTTCCTCCTGAGTGGTTCTTCCAATCCACAAGATGGTTACATTTGTCATCCAGCAGTCTTTCTTTATAATAAGTTGAATAAACAGCTAATTGAAATGCCCTTTGTCTGGAAAGCCACTGAAGAAAGGGAATGAGAAATTCAGAGATCTTCTGATGTCTTATCGGATGCTAGGGCAGAGGTCAATAGCTGAAGTATTTATTATACAGGATGCATGGCATAAACACAGTGTGCATAATTTCACTATGTGTCATTTAAAATATCTTTTTTCTGTAGGTAGACTAGAACAGTGGCTGTTTTTGGCAATAATCCTTGATGTTCGTCATACTGGTCAATGCAAGTAGCCTTAGCTATACAAGTTATATCCTGCCAAGGATATAACTGCTATTCAAGTTACACCTTGCCAACGATATAATGACCATCCAGCTTTCAAAGCTTCAATGTACCTTCCACGCACCCAAACTGTCAGCTTGAGCTGAACTGACTAAAACACAAGTAAGCCCTTCAGGGTTTTAATGCTGCCAAAGAGTCCGCTCCTCTTAGGGTTGAGTCCGCTCCTCTTAGGGTTTCGAGGACAGATGGTCAGCGCGTGTTTTCTGTTTTCTGGGGAGGTCAGTTCCCTTTGGGGAAAAACTTCCATTTTGTTAATTTTGTTAATTTTTTTTTAACTTTCATCTTCAGGAAAGTTATTTTAAAGCTAAAAGTGCTGTGTTTTAATGGACATTCGAGAGTGTAACGTACTTTTAAATGAAAAAAACACTTTTTTTCCTGTCAGTTTAAAAATGGTATAAAACAACTGAAAACATTTTCCTGTGAAGAAATTGAATTTATTTTACTTCTGTGGGGCTGGCACAGTGTTTCAAATTGCTTTTTACTGCATTCTTCTGTCAACAAAGTAACTTGTGTCTGGTAGTGTTTACTGGCAATTGCTGCTTGTTTTCCACAGAAAACAGGCACCAGTTTTGGCTTGACCATGGAACAAACTACCAGTCCCATGGCCAGTCCTTCTTCCAGCCACAAAAAGAAAAAAATAAGCAAACAGCCTTTGCCACCACAGCAAATCAGCAATTTGCCTCATCTGCAGGTGGGTGACTCTGCTGTGGCCATTTGTTGTATGTCAGACCACTCATCTTTTACCCTGGATCCCTCCGCTGCAAAACCTACAACCACTAGGAACTGGGGTTAGCCACATCTTCATCGGCTGTTTGGGTTCCCTCAGTCGGCAAGAGAGAGCCACTCTTGTCAGGACAGGGAATGGAGAAGGTTGTGTCAGAATGCTGTTGTGTCAGAATGCTGTGCTCATCCCTGGGGAAGCTGCTGCTGCCATTGGTAAAATGGCTGGTTTTTTTCTGTCAAAAAAAAGAAACTCATCTTCAATTTTCTTTGGAGATAAGTAGTTTACAGAGTCTAGTTTAGGGTTTAATTCCAGTTGTTGATACCTCTTGTACAGTAGTTTCTGGTAAAGATAGAGGGATTCCTCTTGTCCTGAAGAGATTCAAGATTCTGAATATGAACAGGAAGATGCAGGGATGGACACAGGGTTTTCTTCTTCAGTTTTCTGACTCAGACTTGCAAGAGAGGTCAGTTTCTGATTCTCCTTGTGGGTGTCTCTTTCTCTGAGACTATTGCTAAAATGTGCCAGTGGGAGAACACAGAGGTTTTCAGTACCTCAAAAAGCACTATGAGTTATTACAGAAGGATTTTCCATAACCTACACCCATTCCTCCTGTTCTGTCTGCTGTAGAGGATGTGTGTGTTACTGCCTGCAATTTTCCTGATAGTCAACCCGCTGAGCCTAAAAAGTCTGTTACATTTTTATATACTATTCCCAAACCTGACTCAGCAGCTAATGCTTTAGTTGAACCCATTGCTTCTAAGCACTTAATTCCAATCCTACTCCTTCTGATAAGGATGGGGGAAATGACTGAAAGGCAAGGGGGGAAAGCTGTACACTTCTGCAGCTTTGATTTTCAGAATTTTGAACGGTCAGGCTCATATGTTAACGTTTCTTCTGACAAACTGTGAAAGTATGAGGAATGTTTTAAACTGCAGTTTCATCTTATGAGGAAAATTTACTTTAATGGTCACTAGTCATTGCTTACATTGTGTATATAACTATATTGCTGCTTCTTCCAGGGCTATGGCCACTGATACTGTTTTGAGGAGGTTTGCACAGCTACATTCTCAGAACTTCTCTGATGATGTTAAAAATGAGATTTTAAATTCTTCCTTGGACAGAGATTTTGTGTTTGTCCCCACTACTGCACAGGTGATCAAAAATGTGATAAAAGGGGTGATATAATCCAGGGAATATCTTACATTTCTTAGATCTCCCTTTCCAAACTTTCCAAGTGATTTTCTATCTCTTCATCCAATTTTGTCAAAAAAAACAGAATAAACAGTCTCAACAAAATACAAATAAACAGATGTTAAGAAGAAATGGCAAGGGGGTTCCAAAGAAGTTTCAAAACTCCCAAAACCAAGGACAGTCCAACAAGTCTGAGTGACTATTCAAGACACCTTTTAAACTCTTCTCAGCCTGGCCCTTTTTTTATTCCAGAAATTTGGAATTTCCATTTCTCTCTGTCTGTCTGTGATTATAAACAGAATAAATACAACAGTAGATTTAATAACATGTGAAAACTTATGCTGACCCTGAATGTTAAAAAGTGTATTAATACATGAGGCTGACGAATGCATTGGGCAACTGATTTTGTGCTTTGTTGTTGCTGCTAAACTAAAGTGATTGTGGATCAGTATAACTTTGTTGCAGTATTTAGTCACTGAACATTACTTTCATGCTAAAGATACAAGATGCTGTATGCAGAATAATGAGACCCTGGTTAGCGTTTCTTTTTCTTATACATGCTATATCTTCCTTACTTGTTCTATTTAGATACCAAATATACTTGGAACTGATTCTTAGGGCAGTGCAGTGTACTATTAATTTAAGGATTATGCTTTTTCTCTCAGTCGCTGTGTTATATATGGCATGAAACACTGTTCAATTATTTTTTTGCTATACTTCTATTTCTGGTGATGAGCTAACACTAAATATCTATTATTAGGTATTATCTCTTCTCACGGCTCCCACCCTGAAAGGCTTACACAGTTAGGACTGCATCCACTTGGACATTTAAAAAAAAAAAAAACGGACTGCTACACTGGTCTACCCTCAATAACAAACTTAACTATGGTTACTATTTTTTTCTAAAGTCTTTCTGCTTAAACTGTTTAATTCAGCTGTACCAGGTCAACAGCACCAAACTTCCCAGCCCTTAAATAAGGCTCTTAATGCTAAAAAGTTCCACCAAATGGTACTGTTAAATGTGCTGTCTGTGTTTAACCACAGAACACAGATTAAAATTTAAATATATTTATTTATTGACCGGGAAAGTCCACTGGGCTTGAGACCCATTTTCAGGGGAGGCCCGGGGAGAAAAACTCCAAGTTACATGAAAATCATTACATGAATTTGTAAAGAAACAAAATTAAAATTATAAAGCAAGTGAAATAATACAGAAAACTAAACAGCAAATATGTTGTAAAAAGGCTCAATACAGTAACAATCGAACATTAGCAGGTAGTAAAATTATACAGTTAGAAATATTTAACAATACAGCTCAATTTTTTTTGAGGGGGGTAGGAAAAGGGAAAAATAGAATTAAGACAGTTAAACTTAAAGGTAAGACAGATACAGTTAGAATCTTATAGCTAGGTAGTGGGAATAAGTAGATTATAGGTGGCATATACTTAATGGTAATATTAAAAGCAGAAAGTGACAGAGAAGAGAAAATGTGTTACGATGGCTGTAGTGATGCGTGCACTATGATACTAAAGATTAGGGATAACTCATATGGTGTAAAAGAATAACATATACATAAGTATATTTGCTATGTGAAACAGTTTTGCTAGATTAAGGAGCCTCTGGATATGTGTTGTATGTGCAGATGGGGATATCAGTGAGATGTTGTTTTAGTTTTCTTTTAAAGGAGATTATGTTGTCTAATTCTGTAGCTGATGATGGGAGGGTGTTCCACAGCTTAGTTATGGAATAGAAATTAAAGCAAGTAAAAAAAGCAAGAAAAAAGCAAGTTCCAACAAAGTATACTGTTAAAGTTGCTGTGTTTAAAAACATAACATAGATTAGAATTTAAAGCAAGTAAAAAAATCAATAAAAAAGCCTCTTATAGGCTCTGAGGATTCCTGAGGATCAGCAAGCCTACCAATAAAGAAAGTATCCTAGACTGGATACTAATTAATAACCCCCACCACATGTACAAATCAGGTACTCTCCCTGAAGATCCAAGTGGTCATTTCTTAACGTATACTATTAGGCATAAAGTTGAATGTCCACCTCTACCCATCTATAAAACAATAAGAAATAACAAAATATTCAACTTTACTAAATTCTTATAAGAACTTAAATTATGCAAGTGGTCAATTCTAAAACAACTACCACAAGATGAGGCAGTAACACACTTTAATAACACATTCTTGGCCATCCTTGACAGCCATGCACCTGCACACCCTATTAGAATTAAAACAAAAGTTGCCCCCTGGCTCACTAAAGAAACCAAACTAAAGATCATCCAAAGAAATAATGCCTGGAACACCTGGCATTCCTCTAAAGCCCCAAAAGATAAACTCAAATTTTGACAATATAGGAATGATACAAAAAAATCCTTATTACTAGACAAAAAAAAACCTGTTTCTGCCATGTACAGCAGAAACACCACAACAAGCCACAGAAGTTCTGGGCAGGTATTAAACTCCTCCACCCAGGGCAATCCACAACTCCAACCCCCTCAGCCCCAACCCAAATATCGCCAGAGTCCATTGCCAACAACTTCAACAGTTTCTTTACAGAAGCCATCCAGGCCCTTTGCTAGCAAACCTACTTGTCTTACCGCTGAAACCCCAAAACCCACTGACATTCTCTCCTTCAGCTTCCAAAAAGTTCCGACTTCACTCATTAGAGCCCTAATTAAAAAATTCAAACCAACCACCCTTTCAGCTGACCTCCTCCCTGTAGAATACCTGCAAAAAAGCTGCTGATGTTATAGCATACACTGTCTCTATTTTGATAAACAGAACCATGTCTGAAGCCTCTATCTGGAAAATATCACATGTCATACCACTCCACAAAGGAGGCAGCTCCATTGAGCTGTCAAACTATAGACCAATAGCTATCCTTTCCCCTCTGGCTAAAATTATGGAAAAGTGTATCCATAAACTACTCTTACACTACCTTATTCAACATAATCTTCTGGCCAACTCCCAGCATGGATTTAGACCACAGTACAGTACCACCTCAGCCCTCCTCTCCTTTTCTAATGTCATAAATTCCAACCGTAACAACAACAAACTATATCCTGCCCTGTTTCTCAATCTTTCCAAAGCCTTCGACATGGTTAACCATCAGCTATTCATGTTGTTGTTGTCTTTCGGCTTTTCCCAGTTAGGGGTCACAACAGCGGAACTCCTGTCCGCTAATTATTGGCAGTAGATTTTCATGAACGCAGAGGTGCCAGCTCAACGTTCAACCTTCAGCGAAGGCACGCCCATTTACGCATGTCTTTCGAATGCCCACCCAACCGCGGGGAGGACATGCAAACTCCACACAGAAGGCACTCCCCGCACTCCAGCAGAGAATCAAACGAGAGAACCTCTTGCTGTGAGGCAACAACGCTACCGCTGCAACCACCAGCTACTCATACTTACCCTAAATAAAATATCCTAAAACAACCATGCCATACAATGATTTCAATCTTATCTTAGTGGAAGACAGCAGGCTGTCTTTTGGCAGGACAAACTCGCCACTCTTCTCCCAGTTACCCTTGGTGTCCCCTCAAGGCTCCATATTAGGTCCCCTTCTTTTCTCCATCTTTATCAAAGACCTCCACACTGTAGTCCCAAATGCAACCTGTACACAATATGCTGATGACTCCACCCTGATTTGCTCAGCCTCTACTCCTACAGATCTCCTAAGTGTAACCCAGAAAACCTTTAATACAGTGGAAAACTGGATCACTAATCAACAGCTGATATTAAACCCTAATAAAACAAAGCTATTGCTCTTCTCCCCTATTCGCAAATCCTTTTAACCTTTGTTTACTATAACATCTAACAATGGGACCATAATCTCATGAGATACGTATACCAAACTCCGGGGTCTTACAATAGACAACAACCTCAAATATGATATGCATGTAAACCAAACTATTAAAACCGTTAATAAAAAATTTGGCTCCCTATACAAAAAAAAAAGAAGTTATGTACTTACCATAAAGTTCCATGTTTGTAGTCCATCTCACCTACATTCTTGCTGGATGGGTTCAGAGTTGATATTTGGCTCCAACTCAGCTGATACTAAAGCTCGAGAGTTTTTACTGGCTCGAGGCTAACTCCTATCCCATGCTGCCTCATGGCAATTCCCCAGATCTTGTTTGCAAGAAAGCAATAAGTACCTAACAGGTATGAAATATCAGAAATGTATACATACAGACAAAACATTTGTAATATAATCCATGCCAGGTGGACCACGACTAAAAACCAGGTCAGACAGCACCAGTATAGTCCACCAGATCCTCCAGAAACAGGAAGGGGGTAGGAGGGAGGGACGCAAGAATGTAGGTGAGATGGACTACAAACATGGAATGTTATGGTAAGTACACAACTTCTTTATGTTATGTAGTCCTATCTCACCGTAATTCTTGCTGGATTATCCAGGGTGCCTCAAATGAAGAGACTTTTCGGCACAGTGGACCCAAAGGATGACCTGTCCCAGGAGGCCAAATCCAATCTGTAATGAGTGACAAAAGTATGTGATCTTGCCCAAGTAGCTGCTGCGCAAATAGTATCAATTGGGAGCCTAGATCTAAAGGCACATGAAGTAGATACTGCTCTAGCAGAATGGCCTTTGACTTTGTTAGGTAATTGTTTGCCAGCAGTTTGATAAGCAAAGGAAATGCAATCCGAAAGCCATTTTGAAAGGCAAGCCCTTATTCTTGTCAGAAAAGGAAACAAATAATTGATCTGATTTTCTGAATTCTTTAGTCCTGTGTAAATAAAATCTGAAATTCTGTGAACGTCTAACTGGTGTAGTCTATACACAGATTTATTAGAGTGGTTCGGAAAAAAACACTGGTAGCTCAATAGTAGTGTTCAGATTGTGCTCTGAGCATACCTTGGGAAGAAAGAAAGGGTTTGTCCTGAGAGACTCTATCCTTGTGAAAAATAATGTAAGGAGGTCGAATAGTAAGAGCTTGCAGTTCTGAGACTCTCCTATCAGATGTTATGGCTACAAAGAATAGTGTTTTCCAAGACAACAACTTCAGATCTGATGAAGAGGAGGGCTCAAGGGGTGCATACATTAAAGATGAGAGGACTAAGTTTAAGTCACAGGGTTCTAATGGCTGTTTGATTGGAGGCCTGAAAAGGAGAAACTCCTTTCAAGAAGGTTTTGCACAAGGAGTGTGCCATGATTGGATTTCCCATGAAGCCAAAATGGAAATTGGAAATGGCAGCTAACTGAACTCTGACTGTAGCGGTTGCAGCTTCTTCATGAAAAACTGACACTAGGAAGGATAAAATAGATTCTATAGAAGGCATATATGAATCTAACAAACTCCAACGACCAGCAAAATGCGATACATGACACCAATATTGAATCAAGATAATAATTTTATTACATATTCTTGTATATTCATATATCCAGACCGGTTTCGGCTTCCCGTTTTCAAAAACATAAGATAATCACAAGCATTTATATTGTTTCCTAACCAATGGAAACAATGGTATAGCCCAACCTAGTGGTTGGAATGTTTTGACACACATAATGAACTGCACCATAATAAATTGAAACGAACAATTCTAGTATACATATATAAAACTGTTTACATTGAGATGCCCAACAAAATCAGTTATATCCCTTGACACCATTGTAAGTAAAAAAATTATTATATAAGGGAAATAGCCCTTGAGTTTTATGGAAATTTGAGTAACATATCCTATTTATGAGCCCTTATATTTCCACCTTCACAATCTATTTGCATTGGGTCTATAACTAATTCAATATATCAAGCTAACCAATGCATGTTATATAACTTGTATATATATGTATATATATGAAAAAATTATATACATATACTGAAATATCTGAGCAGCAACAGAGAAAACTGTTCATTCTACAAAAATCTCTAGAATATAATAAACCTAGAGTTCATAACATATTTAATTAAAATATTCTCATATGTTAAGTGTCAACATTTATATCTGCTTCACAATATTCAAACCTATGTATATTTATAATAAAATAGTTATAACCCATATAAATGTCTTACAGTACATGAACAACAACTTCTTGAATGTACACTATTGGGAAATAAGATATAGGACATAACATGTATATGTATAAATAAATATTGCAAGATTGGAAGTAATTCCCTATCAAATCTTATGAAAATAATAAAATGAACCTGTTACTCTTTATTTGACATGGACATATAACCCGCTATTAATGCCAAGCGACATATAAGTCGCCATGTTAATGATCTCATTTATAACTTAATGATAGCCACCACTATAGACTGGTTGACACCAGCCTTAAGCTCGTAGCACTGAGGATCAGCATACATCTAAAGGTTATCTATAAATGGTCATTGAGACCCAGCGGAAATAGTCCTCCAAGATTGGTAATCCAATATTTTTCTTTATGATTTAGAATAGTATGCCAACCTTGTTGGTTACTTCTGTCCCCTGTAATTTTATCAATAACCATGAACATAAAGTGAGCATTACCACGTTTAATGGTATGTCTATATAAGGCATTGGTTTCTTTTTTATTCCTGATGTCGCTTTTATGTTCTGTCATGCATATTCTAAGTGACCGTGATGTTTGGCCCACATAAAATGCCTTGCATTGGCAAGTTGCTAGATAAATAATCCAGGTGCTGCTACAATTAGCGAACACCCTAGATTGATACACTCTGTTTGTATTAACACTGGTAAATTCTTTAAGTTTGCTAACCTGTGAGCAAGAGCTGCAATGACCACATGGGAAGGTACCCAAAAGTTTGTCTCCAATTATAGTTTGTTGATATATGGCACCTCCACTTTCTTTATGTTTATAATGAGAGAAGACACCTTCTAGGGTTTTACCCCGTCTGAATGAGATTTGACATTTGGGGCCCAAAAATGTTCTTAGTTCCTCATTCGCCAGAAGTCTATTCCAGTTGGAATCTAGCATGTTTCTTACCATGTGGTGGTTCCTGCCATGTGTGGTCACAAACCTAAGGGCAGAATCCTTCTGAGTGTTGATTGAATTCTTATATTGTAACAAAGTGTTCCTATCTAGAGAGTTGCACCATGCACTTGCTTTGTGTATATCCGAATCTCTATATCCCCTGTCCCTAAATCTGTGATACAGATCTTTTCTGGCATATTCAAAATCTTGCTCAGATGAACTTATGCGTTTAATACACATAAATTGAGATTTTGGTATGTTCCGGATGGTGTGGTTCGGATGCATACTTGATGCATAAAGCAGTGTATTATATTGTGGGTATTTACGATATGTTTTAGTACTTAAAGTATGATCCGTATTTCGGTACACTGTGACATCCAAAAAATCAATGGTATCATGGTGAAATGTGACAGTAAACTCGATACCCCATATGTTTCCATTTAGATATTCAACGAACTCTTGTAAATATGCCTGATCCGCCTGCCACACCATCCAACAGTCATCCAAGTATCGACGCCAGATATCAATCTCCACTATATATAAATTATGAGATGTATCATAAATCATGCATTCTTCAAAATAGTTCATGAACAAATCTGCATATATGGGAGCAAAAGATGCTCCCATAGCCGTACCCTGTAGTTGCCAAGGAAATAAAAAACATTTTTGTTCAGCACATGTTCTGCCATGCAGACTAATAGGGTATTAAATCCGGGTGGATATAAAGCTGATCGTTCAAGCCAATATTGTAAGGCTTGTAATCCAGCCCAATGCGGTATACTAGTGTATAACGATTTCACATCTAACGTACACATTAACCACCCTTGTTCCAATTGTGTATCTCCTATAATTTGAAGGAAGTGGGTCGTGTCCTGTAATCAGGCTCTGACTGAAGTAAATAGGGGTTTCATGTAATGTGTTAAAAAGGCCAATAAAGGTTCTGTTAATGAACCTATGCCCGATACAATGGGTCTACCTGGGGGTTTAGAAATAGACTTATGTATTTTAGGAAGGAGATAGAGAATTTGTTTCTGCGGGTCCTTAACCGTAAGATGTTTCACAATGTTCTCGGTAATAATACCTTCTTCTTCAGCTTGATTCATGAACATACCAATTTCCTTCTTAAAAACAAAAGTAGGATTAATGGACATGTGCATGTAGCATCAGGTATTAGCCAATTGTCCCTTACCCTCATTTAAGTAGTATCCCATGTTCATTACTACTACCGCACCTCCCTTGTCTGCAGGCAGAATGGCAATATTGTGAATGTGCCTCAATTCTTCAAGGGCAACTTTTTCAGATGTAGATATGTTTTGGCCCAGAATGCATGATTCCCTGTGAGGAAAATGTAAATCCCTTAGGACTGATTGTTGAAATATAGAGACGTATTTATTCATTGGGGGTTGGAATTCAGATTTGAGAAATCTGAATTCCTGTGATCTTTGAGAAGTGTTATCTGAAAAAAAATCTTAAGGTTAAGATTACGGCAAAAGGATAATACATCATTGACAATATTGTATTCATCAGGAAAGAAACCAGAGATAAAACCAAGGCCTTTATTAAGTAATGTTTCAAGTGCATCGGTGAGTTGTACATCAGATAGGTTCAATACATTGGGATAGCTTTGTTCAGTTAATTCAACAGTGTTTGTATCAACCCCTCCACAGAGTTTGATCTTATGCCCATTTCTGTGTTTGCAGCCTCCCCGCCGCCTTTTCCTATATCTAAAGGGCGCATAGCATTTGACTTTTTGCGATTGGGTGATTCGCGATAGTTACTACTATCATTGTCCGTATAGGAGGACTCCTCCCCTGAAGTGCTGACAAAGGGTCTGTCATTAGACTTAAGAATAGATCTGGGTCTTTTCCTGGGCTTAGTGCCCGCTGTCCCTCGACTAATGTCAGTAAATCTAACAGATCTGAATGTATCAAATGGGCAACCCCTTTGATAATCAGTGCTGTCCCTAGTGAATTTACGGATTTTTCTTTCTTTAGTTTGTCTATCAAAAATAGCCAATTCTTTTGAAAGCTTATTTACTGAAGTGGCATATATAGGTTGGGACTCATATTGCTTGCATTCCTCACAGGAGGCTTTTACCTCGGATACATTAATGTCCACCATTCTTTCATAATAAGAGGCAAGAATCTTTACAAACATCATGGATGACTGCTGTAGAGCTAGGTTCCATTCTTTAGTTAGTCTGTCCTCCGACCTAACTAGAGGTTGTAATAGAACTCTTAAGCCTCTTGGAGTAATTTATTTATTAATATATGCCCTAAATAATCTTAGGTGCCAGATATTTGCTCTCAAATTCTTTAAGCCTTTATTGAGTTTAGTAAAGGCTAAGTCACACCCATTAGTAAGACCCAAATTGGAGCCATTCTGATTATTGCTTGGTATGCCATCTATCCCAAAAATTCCTATGTCATTCCGATCAGCACATAATCCATGTAGAATCTGCTCCAGGTCCATAATTTGTGTAGTATGCAGAAAACAATAATCAGCACTTAATGGCAAGCAGAATGCTAAACAACTAAATAATGTGTCAAGGGATATAACTGATTTTGTTGGGCATCACAATGTAAACAGTTTTATATATGTATACTAGAATTCTTCGTTTCAATTTATTATGGTGCAGTTCATTATGTGTGTCAAAACATTCCAACCACTAGGTTGGGCTATACCATTGTTTCCATTGGCTAGGAAACAATATAAATGCTTGTGATTATCTTATGTTTTTGAAAAATATTTTTCTATCCATTGAGGAAGGCTGGGAAGCCGAAACCAGTCATGATATATGAATATACAAGAATATGTAATAAAATTATTATCTTGATTCAATATTGGTGTCATGTATCGCATTTTGCTGGTCGTTGGAGTTTGTCTGATAATGGTTTGACTGAGCACGCCATACTTGCGAGGCATTAGGTTTGGATATATGAATCTAAGCCTTGGTTTGTAGTCCAAATAGAAAACCTTTTCCATTTGCTGGAGTATAGTTTCTGAGTGGAAGGTTTACGAGATGAGATCAGAATGTGTTTGACAGAAGGAGATAGGGGAATACACCTGGCTATTCGTGGAACTGCAGCAGCCATGCTGTCAATTTGAGGGTGGAGATGGTGGGATGGAACTGCCCCGATTAATGAATCAGGAGGTCTGGAGATGGGTCCAGAATCCATGGTTCCAACAAAAGGTAGGGCCAAAGGAAGGGAAACCATACTTGCAGAGGCCAGTAAGGAGCAATGAGGATCAGGGAACTCCTCAACTGTTTTGCCTTCTGTATTACCTTTGGGATGAAAGGAAAAAGGCATAAAGAAGTCCTGGGGGGCCAATCGTGGACTAGAGCATCCCTGGGTGACATCCCTGGATGGGGAATGAGGGCAAAGTAGCTGCTGCATTTGGTGCTCAGATGAGTGGTGAATAGGTCGCAGCAAGGCTGGCCCCATCTGTGAAAGATCTCTTTCGCAACTTCTGGATTCAGGGACCACTCGTGAGGCATCAGAATTGCTCAGCTGAGTTTGTCTGCTATTATGCTGGATTTCCCCAGGATGTGCTTTGCTACCAGAAAACGGTGAGTGTCCATCGCCCATTTCCAAACTCTTAAGGCCTCTCGGCAAAGTGGATAAGATTTGGTTCCCCTTTGCTTGTTTATGTACCACACAACAGACATGCTGTCTGACTAGATCGCAATTGTCTCGGCAGGAAGGGAGCTGTGCAGTGCTTGCAATGCATACAGCACTGCTCTCATCTCCAGAACATTGATGTGCAAGTGGTTCTCATGGTTCTGCCAAGTACCTTGGACTGTCATTCCCAGATAATGCCCCCCCCCCCCAATCTGGGAAGTGTCCGTAATCAAAACTGCTTTCTCTTGGGGAGGAACAAGTGGATGACCTAGGAGAAGTTGTTCTGTATGCAACCACCATGTCAGATCCTTCTTGTAGGCGTTTGTTATAAAAATCTGATGAGACAATGGAAGGTCTTGCATTGACCATTGGGAAAATAACAGCCATTTAAGTATCCTCATGTGTAGATGGACTAGAGGAACTAATAGGATGGAGGAAGCCTAGTCCCTAGGACTTGAAGGACTATGCTGGCCTAAACTTTTTGCTTGTTTAGCAAGGATCTGACTTGATTGCGTAGAGACTCTACTCTTTCTGGTGTTAGTCTTGCTGACATGGTGGTTGTGTCTATTTCTGAGCCTAAGAATACAATGTGCTGCGAAGGAGATAACGATCATTCAGAACTTCGATTTCTTTATGGACTTGTTGAGCCTGCTGAGATCTAGAATTGATCTCCAGTCCCCTGTCTTTTTCGGAACTAAAAAAATCGAGAGTACGTTCTGGATCCTATTTGCTCTCTGGGGACTTCTTGGATGACTCTTTTTTGCAGCAACGAGATGACCTCTGATGTTGCACGGTCTAGCTGAATGGGTGGTACATCGGGTAGAGACCAGTTTGTTGAGGGTTCGGAAACAAAGGGGATCAGATAACCTTTGGATATTATGGTGTGCACCCAAGGATCATGTCAAATGCTTAGCCAGACACTTGGGTACAGAGATAGAGGACCCCCAGACTGCCTCCAGAAACGGACAGTCGGGTAACCCCTCACGGGCAATTGGAAGGGATGATCAGAGAAGGTTTCTTTATCTCCCTGATGTTGCAGACCTCCTCTGCTGCGAGGGCAGCGTCTTCCATTATATCCTCCCCCATGCCTCTAGGGGAGGGTTGACCTTGTGCCAGAGGGAAACCTTTTTGGGATTTATAAAACCACATTTTACCTCCCGTATTACCCTTGGGATAGGGTCTAGATGGGAGAGGGACTCAGACGACAGATAAGGTTTTCCCTTCCTGCTCGCACCTGGTAAAAGTCTCTTTCACCTGGGGTCCAAAAAGAGATGAACCATCAAAGGGGACATTAGTGAAGAAAGACTTGAAGGATTCTGTGAAATTACAAAGACGCATCCAAGAAAGTCTCCTGAGGGATATTCCTGCTGCGGCTTCCCAACTCACTCCATCTGCTGCATACGATATCAGCCTCATGGAGGAGTTAGCTATCGATGTAAGGGTGGAGAGCTGTGCAGAAACCTTATCCATGGAACCGGGAGCTACTGAACCCTGGAAGGTATCACCTAACTCCTGCAGGAGATCCCTCTGAAGACAAGTAAAATGGGTAAGGTAATTCAGCGATCTTAATGCAAATGCCGCTGAAGAGAAGGTATGCTTCCCATACCTATCCATTGTCCTGGACTCATAGTTAGGAGGATGGATATTAGAAGATGTTTCAGATAACTCCTTCTTGGTGGCCACTGCTACCACCACAGCATCAATGGGAACTCCTTTGTTAAGGAAAGTCTTATCCTCAGGTGTTGTCATAAATTTATTTGGCCTCCTCGGGAGGGGCTCCACTGAGTCTGGAAAGGTCCAGGCTTTACGCGATATGACCCCCAACTGTTGGGGGTCATATTGCGGAAAGCCTGGACCTCCACTGAGTCTGGGGAGGTCCAGGCTTTACGCGATATGTCCCCCAACAGTTGGTCATAAGGCGGTGTCACCGAGGCGGTGGAAGGTTGGGAACCAAAGGCCTCAAGATACATTGATTCAGCCTCAGTAGGGTTTGAGGTCTTCCAATCACCCCTCTGTCTAAGGATTTCTAGGATGTCAGAAAAAGGGACATCCTCAGAGGGGGATTTAGGGGACCCTTCTGATTCCTCTAAATCAGTGTCAGAAGTGACAGACACAGGTGAGTCAACATGCTTCCTCTTATACAGTCTCTTCCGAGGGAGCTCTCCAGTGGGATAATCTGCGGAGGTCTCGGAAGAGGGGGTGCATCCAATGGGGGCTGCTTGGGCATCCAGTTCCCTACACTGTGGGGGTGGCAGGAGGGAAGAGGTTGCTGCCTGCTGAAGATGGGACACAGGTTCCAAAGGTATGGCCTTAGCAGAAGATAAAGCCTTCTCTATAGCTTCAAAAGCCTTTCCCTCCCGCTCCAAAGAAGACCTCCGCTCTGAGAAGATGGATGGTCGGCTCCTAGCAAGGGGAAATGGCGCCGAAGCAGAAGTGGAAGCCGAGCTGGGTTGAGCTGAGGCACCGAGAGGGAGGGTCGGTTCCGAAGAAAAGCCAGGGTGACTGTCCCCCTCAGAGTTGATTCAAGAGCGTTGGCTCCAAAATCCCTCGGCTCCAGACTGAGCCACTGAGGATAGAGTAATTGGTTCTGAGGAAGTGGGGAGGATCCCCGGCACCGACGGATCCAAGACTGAAGAACCTGAAGTAATAGGCTCCAACACTGAAGCAGTTGGAGGAGGAACAGTGGCAGGTAAGGGGGTCGGCTCCAAAGCCTTTGAGTCCGGAGGGGCCAATTTCTTTGCCAGAGCTGGATCTGAAAGCAACCTCTTCACCACCTGCTCAATGTCCTCATCTGAGTGTGTCCTGGAGGATCTGGTGGAGACAGAAGGAGATCTCCTCCTCTCCAAAATAGGAGATCTCAAGATAGGTGACACAACATCAATATCAGGTAAAATTCTCAGTGCCGAAGTTTGCCTCGGCACCAAGGAGACAGACGGTACCGATGTGGAAGAAGCTGAATCGGAGCCAGAGCTCCTTGGTTCCGATGCTTTGGTCTTTTTCGATGGCTCCGAAGCTGGGGCAGAAGATTTTCATTTTGAAGACTTAGGAGCTGCCTGACCGAGTTCCAGCTGTTCCTGGAAGGAACTGGTCATAAGACCCCTATCAATTAGTTTTCATTTCCTCTCATGCAAGACCCTGGTGCTAAGCGCATGGCAAAAGATACAGGGCTCTTGCAAATGAGCTTCACCTAAACAGTACACGCAACTGGTATGACTGTCTGTCAAAGACATTTTTTGTGAGCATCTATCGCACTTTTTAAACCCCGAAGGGTGATGACCCTTATGCTCTCTATTCTATTCTTTAGGCATACTGACAAAGTATTGACTACCTATCCAGAGAATCTTTGTTTGCAAATTCATTAGGCAACACCTGGAATTCGCCCCCATCTGTCCTTACTCTGAACCCCTCCCTTAATCAGTTAAAAAAAATCTAACCCAGTATTTTAACGCCTAATAATTTGGTCACTTCAAAGGTGTCCTTGCTCAAAACCTGACTAAAGCCTCATCAACTTACATATCCCTGCAATTTTTATTCACAGCGATTTACCTCTTACACAGAAACTGTAACATCTTTGCAGATACTCTGTATATAGCTGCACCTATAGGTTTGATAAGAGAAACTACTGTATTATTCATAGGCTTGAAATGTGAGAATGTTTGTGCATATACTGTAACTTGCTCGTCTTTATCCTTTTGTAAGTTTTGAGCTGTTCTCCCCGGGCCTCCGCTGAAAATGGACATGTATCCAGTGGGAAAAGAAAAGTAAAATAAATAGATATTTTCAGACAAAGGGGTTCTGAAAATCATTCATTAAAGTTTAAGGTGGCAGTGTGAGGAAATTACTCCCTTCCAGGTTGTCAGTCCTCATCTTCCAGATCAGACTAGTTTCCACCAGTTATTCATCACGTGCTGTCCCAAGGAGTGGTAGAAACTGTTCATCCTTCCCAGATGTTTAATAGATTTTATTTAAGGATGTTCCTAATACCAACAAAAGGAAATTCTTGGAGACAAGTTCTGGATCTTTCTTTCCTAAACCTGTTTGTGATAGCCCCAAATTCAAAATGCTCAAACTTCACAAACTGTTACCTCTTCTTCATCTTTAACGTTTACTGGTAACACTAGACTTAAAAGATGCTTATCATCACATCCTTAGTCATCCAGACTTCAGGTATTTAAGATTGTGTGTGTTTGGATAACATAATCAGTCCTCTGCCTTACCCTTTGGCCTATCCACTGCACCAATTGTGTTCACACAGTGTCTAGCTCCAGTTATAGCTCAATGTAGGCTACAGGGTATCCAGATTTTTCCATATTTAGACAACTTGCTTATCTTTGCAGTGTCTTTTTCAAAGTGTCAGGAATCTTTCTTGGGTGAGAGAGCTCTTTCAAAAGCTAGGATTCAAGGAGAACATTCAAAAGTCTTTCTGAACTCTCCCTGCAGACTGCTCTGTCAGAAATGCCTAGTGAACAAGTTGCAATGACTAGGGAAATTATTTTCTTTGAGCTATGATACAAACTTGGAATTACCTAGACATAGTAAAGCCTTGCGGAGTCTAATTATCATGGCTGTCAAAAAGACATATGGAAATCAAAGTGTAAACCAACTCTACTAGAAGTAGTGAAGATAGCAACAGAGTTAAAACTGGATCTGGGGACTTTAAAAAAGGGGAGGAGAAAATTACATACGAAAAAATGGGAACGTTGGGATCAATACATGCAGAGGAGGAACAAGGTTTAAAAGAAGGCTGGATTTGAATGAGCTTTGTAAAAATGTTTTTGAAAGGAGTTCAGCATAAAAGGCCTCAGAGAAAACCAATGGCCTCACCTAGGGATATTAATTCTGTGTTACAGACGTTAACACTTGCTCTATTTGAACCAGCTAACCTGGGTGACTTGAGGTTCTTAACATGGAAAACCGTGTTCCTGACTGCTCTGATCTCTGCAAGAAGGATATCGGAGTTACAACTTATTATGATTAGTCAACTCTGTCTCATTTTCCATAAGGATAGGGTTTCTTTGAGAACTAATTCTTTAATACCTAAAGTAGTATCCAAGTTTACTTTAAGACCAACTATCTATCTCCCCATTTTCTTTCCTAAATCTAAAATTATGGGAGAAAGGATACCCCATTCCTTGGATGTCCACATACAGCTCAGGTACTATCTTGACAGAATGACATCTTTCAGATCTTGAGGTAAGAAGAAGGGACAATCTGCAATAAAACAGACTACTTCCAAATGATGGTCTAAAGCTTTAGTTATACTCACAATACAAAACTACAGCAGGCAGGGTTAAGGACCACTTTACCAGAGCCTTGGCTTCATCTACAGCTTTTAGAAAGGATTGGATTCTATAAGTATTCTAGAAGCTGCTACTTGGTCATTTGTACATACTTTTACAAAGTTATATATGCTTGATTCCTTCTCTAGGTCCACATCAATCTGTGGTAGGACTTAACCCATGGGGTTCCTGGACTATTCTCCTTCCACCTACCAAATGTAGTTAGCTAAGGTAATTTAACGGAAAAACCCGCTTAAA